>NW_020451117.1:236196-243987 GCF_003343035.1 Apteryx rowi | reverse complement strand
CGCCTGCCACCGCGCGCGGAGCGTGGCAGGATGCACCGCCCGCTGCAGGTTTTTAAACACCATTAAAAAACATCCCTCTGCCTATCTGTAAAACACTGAAAAAGGCGCCACGAAGCCATTCGGGTGGGAGAACGGATACTCGTGAGTTTACAGCCGAGCGTGCTTACTCCCCACGTCATGAAGGGCTCTCCCTTCTCTTGCACTGCAAATAATACGTTCTTAACTCTTTATTATTCAGAATAAAAAATTTATTTTTTTTTTTCAGAACGTGAGCAGCAAGGAATGTATAACTTTCAAAACAAAGCTAGCCTTTTCAGCTTTACAGACTCTCCGCCTAGCTGGATGTTACAAGCATAAATTATTCAAACTGCGATCTTTTTCCCAGATTTTATTGCATCGTCATCATCATCGTTATCATCATTTTTAATAAAGGAGTTATATTTTCCTTTCAAATGATATTTCCTACACGTGCCGATATGCCATCTAACATATGGGCAGGTAAATACCTCCTGAATATTCAGGGTACAGATTTGTTATATATATATAAATATGAACAAATGGGGATAAATAAAATTTTAAACACTTAGATTATTCAATGTTTGCAAAAAAAATATAAATAAATCTGAATGTTCACCAGCATACACACATTGAAAGACTTACACGTATTAATAATTGTCCAGGGAGCCCCTGTCCAAGCGCTTTTGATGTCTTTCTCGCTATTTAAAAGAAGTGCAATAAAAAAAATTGCTTCCCCGTGGGATCAATCATGTACGAACAAATTCACATTTAAGAATTCCTTTTATAGAAAATTTGTTCATATACCCTGTTTTGATAAAAGTGTAGAAGGTAAAGTATAAAGCCTATGTATACTCCCAAAGTGAGACACAAGGCTACAGTTCAGGAAGATAAATATCCACTAGTGAAACTATAGAGCAATTCAAGCAACAAATATTGCTACGTCACAAACTAGAGAACGCTTTTACCAAAGGAAACAAAACAAAACAAAACAAACACAAAAAAAAATACAAGAAAGAGAGGAGAGGGCACATAGTGGGGGAAGGAAAGAGAGAGGGAAGGGTGCAAGTACTTTTAAAAAGTTGGGGACTTCATGTTCCACTTAGTGACTCCTGTGTCTTACAGATGGGTGAGTTTGGGCGCTTCCTGAATTCTTCCCTGAGAAGGATGGTGAGCAGTAAGGTCTGTGTACGTCGGGTGTGGATCACAAGGTCCATGGTGGTGACTGTTGCCCATTGGCCCAGCCCCACTGTAGTCCATGTTGGCAGAGGGAGGATGAGGAAGATGAGTCAGACCAAAGATGGAAGGCCCAGAATTGGTCATGGTCTCCACGTAGTTGCCCCCTACATAGACGGGGCTTCCCTGTATATGTGGATTCCCATAACCATTGCCTTGAAGAGGATGAGTATCATATTCAGGTGTCACAGCTGCTGTCCCCGTGTATCTCTTTTGAGGAGGTGGGCAATTATTAAGAGGAGCAGTATATGATGCAGGGATGCCATAGGTATTTTGATGAGGCTTGTTAAATGATGGAGGTGACTGGGACTCGTAGGGGACACTGTTTACTAAAGAATGCATAGAGTTTAGGTATCCCCCAGCAGCTGGAGGGACAGGGCTTCTGCTTGGGGACTGTCCTCCTGAAGAGGTCATCATGCCCTTGCCCTTTTGATCCTTTTTGTATTTCATTCTGCGGTTCTGAAACCAGATTTTGATCTGTCTTTCTGTGAGATTGAGCAAATTAGCCATCTCTACCCTTCGTGGCCTGCAAAGGTATCTATTGAAGTGGAACTCCTTTTCCAGTTCTACCAGCTGGGCACTTGTGTAAGCTGTACGGGCTCGCTTAGAGGAGGCTTGCCCTGGAGGGCTTTTATCACCAGCACAACTCTCACCTATGTAAATCACACAAAGAACACAATCAGCATGACGAACCTGAACACAGCAACCAGAGACAACACCAGCACCTGGAGAGTCCAGTTCTGGGGCACAAGAAGCCCAGGTGTGCAAGGAGTACTCCCACCTGGAGCTCAGTCATGCCAAGCTGCAAGCCTCAGATGGCTCACAACGGACTTCCTTCACCTCAGTGGTGTCACCGTAGAACTATACTTGCTTCCTTTAGAAATGGCAGTCAATGCTACAGCATACTGGTTAGCTTTACAACAAGGAAAAAGGAAGTTTCAGGGGGAAAAAAAGTGGGGTTTAGAAACTCTGAAGGTGAACCTATGACTCTGCTTAAGTCCCAGGATCAGGGTCTTCAAGAACTAGCTGTTTCTCAGTCCTGCAAAGATCTACAACCTTTTTTTCTGAAAACTCCAATAAAAACACACATCAGCTACAGATGTCTGAAGGTTAGGTGTCTACTATAACACAGCATTATGCACTTATGCACAGAATTTACTATACTGTGTTTCTATCATATCTAGCATATAGCATAAACAAACATATGGTAGTGATTGGGAGGTATAGTATATGTTATAAGAACATACAGTGGCTATGCTTGTAGATAGGCATATACACATATTTAAATGTTATTGCTTTTTAACAAAATAAATATACAATATGGAAGGCTGTAAACAGTAATGTTACCATAGCTTTAAAAAACACGTTGGAGAAGACATTTGCTAAAGTTTTGTACTCTATTTCCAAGAAACATTTAAGAGAAAAAGAGGAAGAGGTTAATATAAACACAAGTCCTGGGCATTAGAGCTAGCACAAGTGCTATTGATTTGGGTTTCCTTGAATAATAAAAGTGTTAATATACACTTCCATCCCTCAAAAAATATTTTATGGGCTCAAGTTTATGGCACTCCAGAATGATTTTTGTTTACCAGGCTTGTAACTTTGCCAATCAGCTTGTTAAAGTAGGAAGTGCTTCTGACTGCATGCAGGGCATTGATCCTGACTGCACATGATTATGAGCTATTTTATTCATGTTACACTTCAGCAGAGATAGGTCACTGTCTTATTAATCTAACAGCACCATGCCAACAAAGTACTCAGGACAGGCCTCTGGCTTAAGGCCTAGGCTGCTCTGCACTGACATGATTTACTGGAGGGGGGATTACCTACGAAATGTGATAGATGCAGGAGGGCACAACTACTTTAGCCACTGGGAAGCAAAATCACTTTGGATCCATCCTGCAAGGCTGGGAAAGTTTTACAGGGGGTGAAAGCTTTATGATGGGTATTAGCAGTGGGAACCCCTTCCCAAAGAGGGGAGAGGATCGAATCAGAGAGAAAAAAAGCCCCTCCCTTCCCTCCCAGAAGTGAAGGCAGACAGGGCTCCTCTCCTCCCTGCAGGACACATGGCCAGCCCGGGGGGACCCAGGGAAAGGGGGAACATGTTTCGTACCTGAACTGGAACTGCTGTTTTTCTGCTTTGTGTTTTGCCGAGACTCTTTCATCCATGGGAATATCTGTTTGGACATGGTGGGCGAGTTAAGAGCCGGGCTTTTGGTGGGGTTGGCTGGGGCAGGGTTGCTGCTGGCATTTTGAGATGGTGAGGCAGAGGATGGAGGTGGAGGCTGCGCCTGCTGGGCCGGAGGCGGCTGTGGCGGGGCCTGCTGGTCTGCAAGGCCAGGGGCCTGGAGAGGCTGGCTGGGGAGGGTCCTCATGCAACCCTCGCTGATGTCATTGGCCTTGTGGTGGGACACGGAGCTGCCAGGGGACTGGAGGGAGCACGCGGGACGGTGGTACTCAGTTTCTACAAGTGATGAAGACGGAGGATATTGCTGCTGACTTGCATTATAAGTGAAACCATTTGCTCCTTGGTAGGGGTAGGCACCATAGATTGCAGAGCTGTCGTAGTAGGTTGCTTTTTGCATTTCGTTGTTTCCCAATATTTATTTCGCAAACTGACAGGGTCTTGACACCCTTGGAGAATAACATTGGCACCCCTCTGTCACGTGGCGCTCTTCCTCCAATGGCCTCTCCAGGCAGACCTGGGGTGTGGGGAGAGCAGAGCAGGGTGAAGAAATGGTACAAATCCATCTTACTTTCAATAGCTAAGTGACATGAAAGCCATAAAAGAAAAAGTGGTCAGCAATATTTAGCAGCATGACTTGGCCTCAGGCACAGAGCATTTTGATATAAAAGCTGCCTGGATTTACTGGCAGCTACAAATATGCACTTTGCTGCACCGGGATAGGGGCTTTCAAGGTTTTTTTTCTTCCTTTCTTCTAAAGAAACAGAGCAGGGCACCACACGGCAAGGAGTTTGATCATTTATCACCGAGAGGCTGTTTTAATACCAGTCTCTGAGATAAGGGTGATCGAGGAATCTGTAATGTGGAGGGGCTGGGCTATTTCTTCATTCCCACTCTAGGATCAAACCCTCGCCTGTAACCAGTGTCGTTTTATTTTTAGCCTTTCTCTCCAGGTTGCAGCTCTCCCTACAACTTCAAAGAAACACATGAGATTGCTCCTTTCGCTGTGTGGCAAGGGGCAGGAGTGGGGTCGGAAGGTTTTCTAGCCAAAGATATTTACACGTGCCGAACCCAAATGACAGATTTCGGCTTGTCCATGAAATGCTCGATGGGAAAATAAACAAAGCGAGCGCCTTCTCCCCTCCGCGCTCGCCCACTACCTGGAGCCGCGCAGGTCAGGCGCTCCCGGAGCAGCCGCCCCTCCGCCATCGCCCCCTCGCCGCCCGCGCGGACACGCGTGGGAGCGCGGCGGGGCCCGCAGCCCCCCCGCAGGGCTCGTCCCCGGGAGGCCGGGCTGGACCCGCTCCACGCCGAGCCACCTCAGCAAGTCCAGCAAGGGCGAGAGAGGCACTTGGGCTTTTTTTTTTTCCCCTTCAGTTATTTTCAAGACACTACCTTTTCACGGAATCAACCAGATTCTACCTGTTAAAACATGATGGATTGGGGGGGAAAAAAACACACCAGGAACCTGAAAAACCAGCGTTCATCTCCATGACCACGGCTTGAACTTTCCTTCCAACTCAGCGATAATAGGTTCTGTCTTAGAAACTGCTATGTAATTTGATGTATGAGGGTCACTTGGCTGGGGAGAGAGAGGGTGGACACAAACCCAGAGAATGCTTCTCCTGCCCGGGTGAATCCCTTTTCTCTCCCCCTCTTCCCCCCCCGCCCCGTCCTTTTTTTTCCTCTTCTTATTTTTTTCAATTAAATTCTGCTGCTTACCTGCCTGAAAATTAACAGTTAAAAAATTGTTCACACTAAAGGTAGAGGAGACCTATACGTTATCTCCGATCTAGGAACTCTTTCCACATGCACAGACGTTGTTCTCAGAAATTAAAATGTGTTCCTCACCGTCCCCCACTCCCCTTGCTGACAAACAACTCCGTCTATTCGTGTCAGAACAGCCCCAATTTCTTTTGCCACTTTCCTTGTATTTATGCTGCTGGATGCTTTCCCCCCCCCCCAAACATCTAACGACGACAAATGCTTAGAGGCGAAAAATGTTGCACAACAGATGCACCAAATGATCGCATTCTACACCTTTCAAGTTATACAAGTTCTTAGAAAACAGTATTTCCTTTGTTAGATCGTAACAAAATTAAGGTAAAACACCTACAGCAGGGCGGCTACCGTATTATTGCACTAATCAAGCTCTTTGGATGTTATTAAGGTAATAAACCGAACAAGATCTGAGGAACACAGACAATTTCCAGGTCCTCGCCTCTCTATCCTAATGATATCTAGGCCTAGTGTGATTTTTCTCAATTCCTTTGCTTCAGAAAGAGAGAATAGGGACACCACTGCAAGAGCAAAATGAGGAAATAATGAGGTAACAGCGATTTTACAACTGCACCAGTCTTTCATGATCGCGACTTCAAATATTTCGCATCCTCCTGGACGTTTTGAAGTTCGTTCGAGTAACCACGACACACATTACTGAGTAGAAAACGAGGCACACAATATTCCCACAGACAGTTGCACTCCAGGAGCGCAAACAATGGGCAACTTTATTTCGAAGGCAAAATATTATTCAATGTTCGGCTGTCTGCCAGCAAATAAGAATCGACACCCACTTTTGGCCTCGAAAGTAAATAGGTCCTACAAACTTAAAGAGAAGCGGCGTAACCTGAGTACACGACCATTGCTCTCGGAAACGGTAATAGCAGGAATAATAGCGACAATGATAACTATAATAACAGCGCCCTGGCGGGAGAGCAGGGGGAGAGAAAGTTTGCAACCAGAACTAGTGCCTGGRGTGGGCAGAGCTCCCCACCCCCCCGCAAAGACAAAAGGCCAGCTCTCACAAACACAGTTGGGCCCCCAAATTTTCCAGTGCCCGTTTTATCGCCTCCATCTCCATTCGTGCAATACACCTCTGCCCTTTACCAACATCCACCCCATCCCCTTCAGTCAGACTGGAGACAGCAGATGAAAGCTGCTTGGGGGAGGCAGGTCCCCCCTATTCCCCCCACTTCGCAGTTCAGCTGTCCCCTACCCTCTCCTTTCCTCGGCCTTTCCCATTGCTAAGAACACCAAATCTCTTCCCTGTAATTCCCAGCCGAGCCCCAAACTCCGAATCCAGGACGGAAAAAAACAGGCAGCCCCCCTGAAAGAATTTCTTAAGATAAGGACAAAGTTGGGGTGGGGGGAGAGGAGAGAGAGCTGCCTGAACACGAAGTGTAAGGGTATCAGTCACTGCCTGGAAGGAAGCCCCAGCTTGTGAACTCTTCTTGAACCGACATTTAAGTCTACGGTCATAAATCACTGGGACATAAACTCCACCATTCACGACTGATAGCAGCGTATTTGTGGCCTGCTTACCTTAACTTCTGACGACTGAGGCGGAAGCCAGCATGCTCCTCTTTTTTTTTTTTTTTTTTTTTTTTTTTTTTTTTTTTTTTTTTTGAGTCTCGGCGACACAACCCAGGGAGCAAGGACTATTTCCCCCCAGCCAAGTCCCTGCGGCTGCGGGGTGGGCACCGGCTCCGCTCCTCACCCGGCAACCCCGGCCGCCGGGAGGGGCGAGCCCTGCCCGCCCGGGATGGGGACGGCGGCTGCGGACACCCTCCTCCCCCGGCCCCGGCCCCCTGCCCGCTCCACACTGCCCACCCTGCCCCGAGCGGTCCCCGACGTCCCGGGCTGCCCCTGCGCGGGGCCGCGGAGCGCGGGGCCGTTTCCTAGGGCTGCTCCCCGCGCCTGCTGGGGAAAGGAAGGAGAGAGAGGAAAGGAGAAAGGGGGGATTAGGAAAAAAAAAGAAGAAGGAAAAAGAAAAAAAAAAAGCAAGGAAGGAAGAAGAAAGGCAGCCGCCTGGGGAAGTCTGAGGCAGGGTGGGGGCTGGGAGAAGGAGAGAAGGAGTGTGGCAGCGAAGGAGTGCAGCTCCCCCCAGCACTCAGGCGTCACTAAAGTCCAGGAAAATTATGCTAATGAAGACAAACGGCGCTCACAAAGGGTCGCTCTCACCAGCCTCCGGGGTTGCCGTTGTGGGGTTGTTTGTTTTGTCCCTCTTATGAGTGGGGTTTGGGGGCGGCCAGGCAACGGCCCCTCTCCCGCTCCCCGGCGCCGGGGGCCCGGCACAGCCGCACTGAGTCCCGGCGAGGAGAGCAGCCCGCGGAGCCGGGCTCTGGGTCCGGCGAGCCAACCAAAGCCCACCAGGATCCCCGCTCTGGGCAATGCTTCCCGAGCCGCGATGGAAATCATTAGAGTTACTAATTATTAACTCATGCATGCGTGAGGGCACACACACACAGATGTACACACAGACACCCCAACCCCCCCCAGCATCCCCAGCCCCGGGACGGGCACACAGGCGCTCAGGCGCACCCGCCCGCCCGCATGTGCTGCCCAGGCGGCAGCGG
>NW_020451117.1:221465-236136 GCF_003343035.1 Apteryx rowi | reverse complement strand
CGCCCTCCGCTCCTCGCCAGCGCCCTGGAAAGTGCTCCCGGCTCTCGCCGCCACCCGGGGCTTTCGGTGGTGCCGCTGCCGCTGTCCCCCCGGTATCTGCAGCAGCTACCGTGCACACATGAGAACTTAAATCAAGTTGCAGCCCCTACCCGTCTGGATAGGTTCTGGGCTCCGTGCATTAAGCGGAGGCTCCGAATAATGTCTAGGTGTAAATTTGACGTTACTTCGTTAATTAAGGCATTAAAAATATAACTAGTCCGTTTAAAGCACGAGGGAGCCCAGCGTCATCTTAAAGCACAAACAAAGCGAGGGGGAAGCGAGAAATAAAAAGCGCTATAAGGTTAGGGTGGCCTCTTACGCATACCAATGGTTTTGTCATTTATGGCTATGCAAGATTTATGACTTCATGCACCAAAGCTGTAAACAGAGCACTAAAACAGAAAACACTTGCTCCTTATGGCATAAGTGAGAAGGCACCACATGAAAGGGGAAGCGGCAGCGTAGGTGGAGAGGACAGGCAAAAATCCCGCGTATGCATTTTGCTTCAAACAACCTCCTGAATGTTGCATCGGAAGAAAAGYCTTTTTAGTCAATAATCAACCCCACACTTTCTTCTGAAACCGCTGATCTGCCATTCGCCCTGTTTCCCGACCAAATAGCGAGAGGCACCGCTGAGCCCTGACGGAGCCCTCCGGAATAAAGAGGAAAATTTGGAAGTGAGAACTTAGGACTCCAGAAACCTGCGGACGCGAGGCACGGTGCCGGTTTGGGAAGCGCTACCGAAAGCTTGTTTGACCTTTTCATATGAGTGTATTTAAACTTTGGAGCTGTCTCTAGCTGGATGTTCTGTCTATGTTTCCTTAATAGCGAGTATTTAAGAGTATTTAAGAGTATTTAAGAGCGAGGACAGAGAAGGGGGAGGGGAGTGGGATCTTTTTTAAACTGAAAGGATTTGCAAGGGACTTTAATTGTGAGAGCTGAAGTGGTTCATAGGAATACTGAAGTATTTCCGCCATTCGTCTTACTGTCTGCAAAGAGTATTTTGCGATATTTCGACCGTTAGCCGCGTTTCCCCACACCCCTTCTCTCCCCAAAGAGGTCATTTTCAACATGAGAAGATGATTTTTTTATGTGTCTTATGATGGAGGGATAAGTCGAAGTAACATGTCCCAACGCACAGATCCCCGCTGCTTTTATCTGTCTTTTCCCATCAGAGGCCGAATATTTTCTTTCTGCTACATTCCGCAGAGAGCGATAGCGCTCAGCTCGGAGAGGCATTGGGAGTGTTTGGGGCTGATACATGAGGCAGAAATGAGCTGCATTTTCTTCCCAAAGGGTCACATTCTGAGGGACTCTCCCCTTGCACGGAATTATCGTTAGTTTCCGAATAAAATAATGACTATAAAGCGTTTTATCTTTGGATGCTCCGAAATACAAGCAGGCGGCACTATAATTCATGGCCGATTTGGGGGATGTCTTAGGGAAGAAATAGAGAGGGGGGGACTCGCAGAAGAATGGGACAAATTCTGGAAGCGATGCCTAGCCAAGTCATTAGAGAGTTTGTCGGGGATATTAGCTGCCTAAGAGAAGGAGTGAACTAACGAATATCGCAAGCAGCCGTGCTTAATCTGAGTTACTGCTTATATCTTCTAACACCAAAGAATCGCAATGGACACTTTGCTATTTGCTCAGCAGACTGGGGTTATTTACACAAGCCGCCCGAAATATCCCTCTCCTACAAAACTCCCCTTGCTTTCTTTTGCTCTAGAGTAGGACGGTATTATTTATGAGTGTTTTAACTGGGTCAAAATGCATCCGAACTGGGTCATAAATCAGAGGAGACACTGCCAAGTAATTGAGCTGCAATTAAAGCTTACACTTTATTTTGGAGGCGCGTTTTGGCCCATTTCAAAACATGGCAAAGCCAAGCTTCACTTTTAGACACACTGCTGGGAGTGGAATAGCTCTCCTTCCGAGGCACAAGAGAGACACTGTGTCTAATAAAGGAGAACATGATTCAGGATGGCGAGAAGGGGAAATAGTATTTATTTGGATCAATTCTGTTCTGAGGGCAGCTTAGAGAGCAAAAAAGCGAGAAACCGGCACTACTATTTGTGCCCTGTAGGTTCCTACAGAATGGCCGCGAATAGTTTCAAGTGGAAATATCCATTTTTTTGTTTTCAGCGGACGTTTTGTTTCTAATTGTTCACTTTTCTTCCTCTCTCCCCCTCACTCTGACCCCCCAGGAGCTGAGTAATTACAAGCACCTAGTAACTGGGGACAAAATGGTACAGCAGAAATAGGCGAGAGGCGCTGATCAAATTGGGGAAAAAAAAAATAACTCAGCGCTGTGACCTTTCCCGAAGCCGGGAATGGGGGCATCCCCCCCACCGGGGGATGTCATTTTATATAACATTTTGCCCTCCTTGGATAACCAAGTAATTATTTCATTTTCGACGTTTAAAGTGCGTTCCTTATGTATAGTTATATTCACATATATTTATACGCATAAGCATATACTCACGTATTTATAAATATGGATATATATTATATATAAGACGGTATGGAGAAGAATTTAGGATTAGTGTATGCTCTCCTAGAAGATAGACTCCACTCCTCCCCCTTTTCTTCTCGCTTTCCAGATCCTCATTCAGAGAAAAAAAACACATTTCCAGAGTTGATTTATTGTTAGAAGCCATGGCTCGATCTTGGTTCAGCTCCTTCTCACCGAGGACAAATAAAGACGAGTGTCTGGCTCGTTTGGAAAGGGGAAGCTTTGCCACAGAGCAGGGCGTCCGTGCAGCCCTCCGTGCACGGTAAACAAAGTACCACTAAAGCATCATAAATAAAATGGCAGCACAATTGCATACTCATCGATTTACAGAGCGGCATCGGCCGAACAAACACACATAAAACAACAACCGCCGCCGCCGCACGCCCGAGCACGACCTCAGCCGAGGAGTATCCCCCACACACACCGTTTTCTCCAACCCCCCAAACACACAAATAAATAAACAAACACGCAAGCATAAAAATAAAATACAAAAAAAAAAGAATAAAAGAAGCGTTCCATCTCTAGCCGATCATAAATAATGATAACATGGCAATCGAGGGGACGGAGCCGAGGCAGCTGGCCATCAAATGCAGTGTGAGATCTCTATGGAGAAAAATAAATAAAGAAGCAAACTCTCCCTGGTCTGCTCGCTGCGAGGGGAGAGTTGAATATTTACCGCAGCAAATTGAAACAAAGGGGGAAGCAGGCTGGCTTCGGGGGCACACACACACGCACGCACACACACGCACTCGCTCCAGCCTTTTCTACTGACCTTTGCCTCGAACAGCAATAACTCACCACATAAATGAACAATCAACGGAAATACCTTAAAATAAAATCCATCCTTTCTAACGAAGCATTTCGTCCTCTCGGCTCGACAATAATCTTTCCATAAGGAACGAAAGCTGTCAGCGAAATGGCCAGCTCTTGCGGGGACGGTGATGGGGGCAGGAAAAAAATAATATAAAGCAGTGCTTGCTCTGAACAGAAACTGGAAAAGCGTAATCGCAGACGGAGCCAGACCGGGTCTCCACTCCAAATGCCACAATAATGCGCTGTATTATGTGCTCACGTGGTCATACGTCAACTTAAATCCTTTTATTTCAAACAGGGAATCATTGAAGGAACAGGGTTTCTTAGAGCTAGCCTTTGCTTTTAAAGCCTTAACCCGATATATTAAAGAAGAGTTTTAAGGGAGGGAAAAAAAAAATCAAGAGATGGAGATGATTGGGGGGGGGGGTGATTCTCTTTCCTCCCACACTAACATTTCTTTACACAAAGCCCACTGGAAGGTAAGAGCAGTTCTTTTCATAATATGGGATTACACTGCACTTTGATACTTAGCCTAATWAACCGGCATTTGTTCTGCAGGCCCGCCACTCTGCTCCACGCTGCATGTCCTCTGCAACCCCCGAAGAAAGCCCCAATCTTAATACTATCATTTCCAGACCTCTTCTAAGTGGGACGATTACCAGCCTTCCCCCCACGCCCAGCCTTCTCTACCCTGCCATTGTACAGGGCTTGCTCGACTCCCACACTCTACATCAGGGCTCCTGTAGAAACTAAAAAGACCTATAATTACCTGACAAAGGCAAAAAAGAGTCTCTTCTAAGAGGCTAGTTGGTTTTTGTCCTTGTAACACACTATGAAGAATACACCTTCCTTCACTGGCGTGGCTCTGAATTTTGCAAAACCTTTTGGGACCTTGCTGTTAAACCTGTGCTTACGCATTTCCTATACATCTAGTTTGAGTGATGCACAAAATTATAGGTTTGTAACGAYGAAAAAAAAAATGGGGAGGGGGGAGCTCTCTGCCTAAGGGGGGAAAAAATAAAAAAAGAGCAAAGCCCTGTTCAGCCCCTGAGCCTACCAAGTGAACCAGCTTCACCTGTGTGCGAACACCCTACATCTTCCTTCTAAGAGTGTTTCACTTTTGCTATTGACACAATAAGCTAAACAAACAAAAGAAACCCTAAACTCACACAACTTTTCTGGAAAGAGACAAAGAAAATCAGATAGTTCACGCTCTTCACGTGTTCCTGCTCCAGTTCCGCGACTCTAGCATTTTGCATCATGATGTATATACCCTAAATCTTGCCTAAATCTTTCCACCAGCCCCACGAACTCGAAGGAAAATTTCATCTAACTGCCTATCCCGTTTTACTGTTTCACCTGTACCTTACTGAACAGAATGCGAATTGTTTTTAAAGGTGATTTATTTTTGCCTTACATAATCTCACTTGGATTGTGGAAATGGGCCACTGGAATTTAAACCCATCAGTAACAGTGTATATTAGTGGACATTACAGAAAAGCCAGCGTGACATTACATCAGAGGAAGAATTTTCAATTTTTCATATTGAAATGACTAAGATAGTAGAGGGTGCACACATATTATCCCTTACTAAGAACTGGAATCAAAAGTATATACCTTTGAGAAATAGAGAGCATTAGCCACACACGACATCTCCAAGTCTGTAACTATCAGCACGACTTGTAACTCTGTAGCCCTCGTACTAAACGTAAACCAAGAGTGATATTTACTCGCGGTGGATTCATGGCTCTTTTGAATGAAATGCGCTTAGATCCCATAAAAGAAACACGCAGAGAAGTTCTTCTGCAACAATGCAACAGAAATTAATGGGGAATGGAGCAGATGTTGAAAAAGCAGAGCAAGGCTTTCTTGGGTCTGTTGTAAAAAGTTATCGACTGCTTTGCGTCAAAAGCAGAAAGATGGCTTTAGAACTTGCAATCCTGAGCAAATAGAAACTACAAAAGCAATAAATCACAATCATAAGTCAGCTTAAATGCCTTAACGCTAGCTATGGCTATTGGCTTCAAAACCCTGTTTCTATGAACATCTTTATTAGTATTAATGGTCAAGTTAATGCTAAAACTACTGTTTAACAATTAACTTCTTGTATGTAGTTGGGAAACTAATTAATTCTTAAGAAAGTAACTTCTTGACGTGTGAATACCTTCTACAGGGTGCGCTTTGGGAAGGCAGGAGGGTGAGTCTTCCTAACTTCATGGTGTCCTGGATCGCAGCTGAAAATTATTCCCTTCCATTGATTTTGGAAAACGCTTTCTTTGCTCTAGTAACATGATTACGAGTTTTCAAATACAAATTCAAATAATCTTGTAAGTAGCAGGCGCTTGATTTCCCCTGCCACGCCATATATTGCTTTGTTCCTTTTTCTGGACTTTCAACCTTGTGCTTTATTACTCCGATGATTTGGAGACCTGAAATACTGTTTCTAGAAGAAAATATGGAGCTTATCAGTAGGTCTGCTACTGATTTTTCTGTGCTTTATACACATGGCTTCGAGCTGAGCTGAAATTCCAAGCTCAGTAACAACAAACAGATTTGAGTTCATAACGTGCATTCATTAAGAGAGTGACTTTGTGCAAGCTCTGGCATTAATAGCCACTCTTAGCATTAATGCTATTTAAAGTTACTTTTAATATAAATAGGTTTAGAGCTTTTTACTGCCTTTCAAGTTTACGTTTATGTCACTTGTTAAGAGGTAAGGCTATCACTCCCATGTGGAGAAGAAATGGGAAACACCATATGATACAAGTATTTATTTCCTTGCTTCCTCGAAAGGTTTGAAATCTGCGGGGATGCAGAGCTTTTTACCTACATCTGTGCGTCTGATAGAGATAAAGTTGGTCTTTGATCATTTCGAAGCAGATAAAAATAATACAGCTATCTACTGTAGCCTTGTGAAAGTAGTTCTGACGAGAATGAGCTGAGTCTGTGAGTGCTGGGTCATTTTAGGAATCCAAAATATCTCTGCACGAAAAGTTGGAGATACATGCCACCGGAGGAAGGTCTGGTTATTCTTTCATATCATATTTTCGCTTTTAATTTCCCATCCTAAAAGTGAATTGGCAATTGCAGTGGCTTTTTCTAGTTAAGATTTAAGCAGCCCATTAAGTCAACACAAAGAGCCCTTGTAGTCCTGTAATTGATGGCTGCTTTTAAAAGGTAGTAAAATATACTAATTGTACATCAGCGTCCAAAAATAAGCAGGTAAATCTAGCAAGATTTTAAGCTAATTCTCTATAATCCTCCCTCCTCTAGGGCTGCCGTAAGACAGTGCTCGCTGCGGAAAGCTTTACACTGCTGTTGTCAGAGGAACAATCGCACCTCAGATTCTAACAACTCTCCCTAATTAAACACCAACCTACGTCCGGTGCTAACAAGGCCGGGAGAGACAAATACCTGCAGCTTGGTTAGGATCCCTTCTGCTGCATGTACTCAGACAAAAGTCAGCTTTTCTAACACCGCCACATCAGCTCAACATTTCCAATCGCAAAACACGCAGGACTCGCTGCGGAGCTCCTCAAGGAGGAGGCAAACAAACAAGCCGCGATAAGCCATTCAGCACTGAAAAGGCTCCAACTATCTCTCTCTTGCCTTACCACTTTGATTTGGGAAGGAGCAATGGACAAAGAAATTCTCAACCTCTTTCGCTCTCCAAATGACTTTGCATCCTTCCTGTTCCCAATGCCTTTATAAGGATCGCTATTACTCAGGTCCCATATACTTCTTTGTCTGCGCAGACACGCGCATTCACCAGCCACAGAAGATGAATAGAGCCAATCCAGAAAAATTCCAGCTAGGTTAAATATTTATCACAACAAAAATCTCATTCCGACAGGCTTTTTCTACATGCAGATACTAGGCAAATGGCTTTCTTCTAGACGCCAGCTGCAACCGGCACGAAAGCATCCCCCGATAGACGGCACACTCTCCCGGGCTCTTACCTCTTAAAATCGCAAAGAGTTGGACTGAACTGTTCCCGGCTTCTGTCGGCCAAGCAGATCGGCGTTTTTCGGTGCACAGGCTCTCTGTAAACAAGCAACAAACAATGCCTTAAGGAGGAGTGCAGGGGGAGGTATCTGTTCGTTCACAGGCAGGACGGGGTGTGCGGGCTCCCCGGGAAAGCCGCCGCGCGGCTGAGCGTGCGGGAGCGGGGCGCGGGCTCCCGGCGCGGCGCCCTCAAACGCTGCTTTCCACCGCGGTGAAGAGCACTGCTATCTCAGAAGTAAAAGCGTGGGTTTTTTTTTTTCGGAGACAGCTATGCCTTCTGTCTCCAAGTGTTTGGAAATATTGTCATTCCTAACTCTTGTTACATGAATGTCTGCTTTATTTTCSTCTGGGAAACCTTTGTTTAGGATCATTTAATCAAGAACAGACATTAAACACAACTAGTGGTGTTCATCTCTGTTGCATAAAACGCGGAAAGGGTTCCAGTTTAAATGCAGGGAGCATTGTGGTTGGGCTTTTATTCAAACAGTTAGTCCGGGCCCGATCCTGGCACCACTAATGCAATAAGAGTTTAACAGTTGACTTCATTGGAAACAGGATCGGGCCCCAAACTTTTTTTTTAAACATTGAAAGCCATTGAAGGAGAGAAAAAAAAATAACTCCCCCCCCAAAAATAAACAATATTACACAATCTAATAAGACAATAGTCAGATTATTCGATGAAACTTACTGAATCACGTTTACATATGAATTTGTCAGATATAATAATGTGCCCCCGTATTCATTCTCACTAATAAAAGCCATCTAACGCATCTTAAAATTGTCAGCAAATGTAAATGCTAGTAATTAAATAACACAGTTCTCGTGGAAGAATGTCATCTGAGCCTTGGAAATATTAAGTCTGTCTTGGGAGATCTTTCAGAGTAGAGACTTTGCTTTGCTAATTTAGTAGTTCCATAATTACTCTAATAATTTTAAATTTGGTGTTGAACTCCAGTCTACATAAAAACATGCAATAATAGCCTACTAAGCTGTTTATTGCCGTCTCATAAATTTTAGAGCGCTGACTGCTAAAATCCACTGGCAAACACAAAAGAAAATTGAAAGTTCAATCCGCAATCTTTGGAGCCCCAGCGCTGCTGCCTGAGGTTATTCTTAGCTCTACCTTTCACTCCACTTCACCAGCCCAGAGCGGCCACAGAGGGAACCCCGTGGCATTTTAGGCTCAAACTCACACCTTACCCATTTTGATCCCTAATCAATAGTCATGTTGCAAACGGCAATAAACATTGATCAAGCATGTCTTGATCGGATCGTGCCACTCGTGTTAAATATGGAGTGTGTATCTGAAAATGGTGCCAGCGACTTTCTGTTATTTATTTTGGAGCTGTTAAGTCACACCACCATATTTTACACTGCCACAGTCCTTTAAACTATGCTTCTTCTTGAAAGAGTTGCTAAGTAGCAATAAAGCACTTTACAAACGCTATGACTTTTTTTTTTAATTTGTTGTTATCCCAAACTCTAATATTCATTGCGGCGCTTTAAGTTCGTACATAAATCGTTCAGACTAATGAGTCATAGAGAAATTCGCCCATGACTTTTCCTTTACAATGCTTGCTGCCTTTCCATTGCTTTTTTGGCCCTGCATTAGGAGCCGGTGATTTATTAAYGCCAGGAAAATTGAACAAAGCAGGTCCTCCTGCACTGTGGCATCCAGCCTTCCACAGTGTGAATTAGAACATTATCAAATGTGTTTGCCTCGGTAACACTTAATCACCAAAAGCCATAATGTGACCACAAGGTAGCTAAAACAAAGATTTAACATTTCCAAATATTAAACTTGTTAAGCAAATGCTCAGCAGACAAAGCAAGCACAAACAATTAAAGTCATCAAGCTAGAAATACACACTACCTACTTACCAACACAGACCCTACTGCTTGCTTAAGAAGTTTAGAATCTTTCAAGATAAATCAGGTGGGTTTTTTTAAAGGGAAAAAAAAAAAGAAAGAAAAACAAACTCCAGTAATAAGGAGTTGAGTTTCACTTGTGAGGGAATCACTCCTAGTGAGGACTGACGGCCACAGATCCATTCCTGACTATCTGCATTAATTATTTAATGAGTCACGTGACCATAAAGATTAAAATTGCAATATCTCCACCAGAACAGACGCAACACCTTTATCTGCGAGCACAGGGATCCTCGTACTTGGGTCCCCTAATCTCTGTTGGCTTTGACAGCTCCTCGGTATCTGGGGAGAGCGCGCGGGCAGCAATAATGCGGGTTTGTCCCGCTTCACAGCGAAACGGGGCAGCTCTGCACTCCCCCCCCCCCCCAAATTAGCCCTTTGAATCTAGACCTTCATTCAGCAGCGTGTGTTCAACCCGGGGGCGGGGGGGGACCTCACACTTATGGCACTGGGAAATAAGGTCGGATCAGGGACGGTGCCCCCGGGGCTGCCCTGCCAAGCGCGGGTCAGGATTGCCTTGCGCGGGTCATGATTCCTTTGCGCGGGTCAGGATTGCCTTGCGCGGGTCAGGACTGCTTTGCGCGGGTCAGGAGTGCCTTGCGCGGGTCAGGATTGCCTCGCGCCGGTCAGGAGAGCACTGCGCAGGTCAGGCTTGCCTTGCGCGGGTCAAGCTTGCCTCTCGCGGGTCAGGATTGCCTTGCGCGGGCCGGGCGGAGCCGGGGCGTTGCCGGGGGCCGCCGGCCGCGGAGCAGGGCAGCGGAAGGGGCCGGCCGCGGAGCCCCCCGCCACCACCCCGCGCAGCCCCGCGCAGCCCCCGGCAAACGCGTGCGGCTCTCCGCCTCCCCCCCACGCCGGGCCGGCGGGCTCCGCGGGCAGGCGCGGGGGGGCCGCGGCGTGCGGACGGCTCCGCAGGGCCCCGCGCTGGGTCCAGCGGAGGTGCGGGAAGGGCGGGCGGGCCGGGGGCGATGCGGATCGCGCTGCGAGCCCCGGGGCAGGGGAGCTGCGGGGCAGGCCCGCGGGGGAAGACGGACTTTCGTGACCAGCCTGGCAAGACCCCTGCCTGCGCGAGGGCTCCCCCCGCTTCCGCGTTTACAAACTAAGTGTCCGTGGGACACCAAGCACCCTGCAAAAAAGAAAAAAAAATTGTCACATCTTTGGGTAACCCTCCAATGCAGAACGGTTCTAGTTCTTAAATACCACAAGGCGCTTGTCACAGCTGAGTTCACCTTGTAATAAAACACCAGGTATAGGAAGAGATTGCAGGAGAAACGAGGAGGGAGACCTTGGAAAACTACCATTTTTCTTGATGGGTGGAGGGGAGGTGGATAGCGGGGTTAACGGCGTGGCGTTCCCTGCGGCCATTAGATTGACTCCGAGGTGATTTGGTCTTTCTTTGAAATATTGACAAACTTCCATTTCCAGCATTTTGGGCCTCGTTCGCCTTTGTGGCGAGAGCAGATAAATACGTGTGTGAGAGACACCAGGAAAGCGAGCGAGAGGGAGGGAGAGAAAGAGACCTTTAGGTCCAAGTGCCGGATTAAAAGGAATACTGTCTTTAAAGGTCAAGGGTTTGAAGGGTCAGTCTGCTTCTCTAAAAAAAAAACAATTAATGGGATAGAAAATTTGTCCTCTCGGTGAACTCCTGGTTGCCTTAGCAAAGGGAGCACAATGCGAGAATTTAAGCTGGACGATGTAATTTTCGAAGTTATTGTAAGACGGGCGGTATGGAACTGGGAGCAGAAGGGCTCCCATCCCGAGAACATGGTGCCGCTCTTAAAAGGGGAGAGGGGGAAGGGAGTATAAAGGAAAAATTACCTTAAATGATGATAATCTGCCATGGGATATTTTGCAGTCCGCGGTTCAATCTCCACCAAGTGAGTGTACATTTTTTTAGCAGACAGCCAAGATGCTGTGTCTTTACACATGACCACTTTTTTTTTTCCAGGAAAATCCTTTGCGTCTTCACAGACTTTTCCAAGAGAATGCCTTTCAGAACCTCTGTTGAATTACAAAGAAGTATTTATTGTAGGAGGTGATTAATGATTCCGGCTAAAATTGCTATTTGCAGCGTGATTTCATTTCTCTTTACAATGGGAGCAAAACAGGTTTACACTCATAGGCTGCACACTAGAGAAATTCTACATGGCCCGTTAATATGTTTCAACTGGATTTTTGTTCAGTTGTGCTAATTTGGGCTAATTTTGGATTTAAACGAGGAATCATTCAGCAATAAACAAAGCGAGAGTTACATGACCGCAGATAGTAGTTACCTCACTTACAGCTATATTCTGCTTCCTTTATAAGGTGGCAGCTGGCAGTTTAGGGTTTAGCAAACAGCAATATGTGAATGGAAGCACGCTTTTCGGGCCTGCTTGTTGGTCAGTTTGGGAGACAACAGTGTTTGCTAAGCGTATTTGCAACCGCCACATCTTTGATGCTGAACATACTCTGCCAGTGACACGTTAAATTTTTCACTGAGATGGTGCGTGCTCCTTGGACAGGCAGTGATGTTCACAATATTGCTAGGGTAGTGTGATTTCCTACTGGGGAGGGGGGACAAGGCACCCTATCCTGGCGGGCTACCCACATGAAAAAAAGCAGTGATTCCAATAATTATTCTTGGAGATACTTGGGTGAGTAACAGTGTCTTGGCCTTCAGTCCTTTCCTGGAAGATTTACTAGCACTTGAGTTAATTTCTATGACTTTTCCTACCTATTGCAGTGCTACTCTCAAGARAGCGTTGTGAAAACTCTTACAGGATAGTGTGGCACACGCTCCCCATTAGTATTTCCACTTTGGCTGTGTTCATTAGCTGTCTAGAAACAGCGAGAAGCACAGTCTGAATTGGAAGCACTTGAACCCCATTATGCCACAAGCATTTCGAGAATCCCTATCAAATAAACTTCTTGAGTTGTACCCAATTTCATGTCACTGCTGAGATTTTCTCAACACATTTCGAAATTGCCTTAAAAAGGGGGGGGGGAGAGAAGAAACAGAAACAGAAAAGGCAGCTAGAGAAACTTTAGGTTACCGCCCAAGTATTTTACCTTCAAAAGTGCTAGCCAATTGAAAAGTCATAATCAGACGAAAATGAACGAATAAATCACGGCTGGCTAAAGATTTAAAGTGTTATCATGCGGAGCATGTGTGACTTCTCCTGCAGTAAAATCCGTCATGGGAGCTTACTGGCTCCCAGTGGAAGCTCAGTTTCTCTGTAACACAGTCGAAAATAGTCATATGCACAGAGATGGAGAGACAGACTAATTCTACCATATAGACGGCTAAAAAGAATACCACTCACCTATGCGATAAAACAAGACTTTTCCTTGTCCTACAGTGTTCTTTTCCCAGCCAAGCAATTAGGAGTGAGCACGTTTTTCACTATATTTACTACAACCATTACCTTATTGACAAGATTACTCCAAGTTAAAACAATATGTTAAACCGTATTTTTTCCATCCCTGGCGCCAATACCAGCAAAGCACAAGGTGTATGAAACAGCACTGAATGGTCTTGTGTTTCAAGAGTTTAATTATTTTGTGCAGAATAATCTTTATTACCAGCATTTGGCACTGTATACATTACACCAAAAATCCACAAATTGTACACGGACCCAAACGATTTAGACGGTGCCAAATATGAAAACAGCAAGAGCCTTTATAGCAATATTTTTTTAATAAATGCAATAGGGAATGTGGAGAAAAACTAATATATCACAGCTACTGCAGGGGCTACACCTAAAACCAGTTAAGTTACCTTTGATACATAAAACATTTTATTTTAGACAGTGTAAGGGGACAGTTTTCGTAAGTTTTAACCGCCTGTGAATGCGTTTGCTCTCTTATGTGTGTTTGTGCGTGTGCGTACGTGTATGTGCACCCTCACACACACACACACCCCCTCGAGAATCCACGAACACGCCACGAAACAGCGCTATTCAAGTCAGTGCCTTACACAAGTGTCTCACGAGGTCTTTGCTTTGTTTTAATCGTCTTTTATTTTTAGTGTTCTCTAAGAAAAAAAAAAAAAAAAAAGAGTCCTTCTTAGGTACAGAGAATTCGTCCGTGACAGTATCCAGCACTCTCTTACACTGAGGGCAACAGAGTGTTTCCATAAATAGAAAAAAAATGATGGGCATGGAACCATTATCTATATACAATGTAGACAATCGTCCGGGTTTTGGTTTGCACATGTACCCGTTCTTGGGCACGTCTCTTCTTCTTTTTCTGCTTCTGCTCTGTTTTGTTTTACACAGTTATTTGGTCCAAATGGCCAGCCACCAGCACAGGCAGCTGGAAAACCCCAACAGATAGGTAAATATATATATACATATATAAAAAAAAACATAATATTTATAGCGCGGCTGCGTTGGGTGTAGCCCCATCGAGGGGATGGGGGTGGCCCTGTGTCTGTGCTTTGGATTGCTGGCTCAGTGTGGACTGGTTTGAGGAGCGCATCTTGGTGTTAGGCAGTTTATGGTCTTTCTTCCATTTCATGCGCCTGTTCTGAAACCATATTTTGACCTGGCGCTCGGAGAGGCAGAGGGTGTGCGCGATCTCGATGCGTCGCCTCCTGGTCAGGTACCGGTTAAAGTGAAACTCCTTCTCCAGCTCCAGGACCTGCTGTCTGGTGTAGGCAGTGCGAGACCTCTTGGGCTCCCCTCCGTTGTAATTGGGATTGACTGAACGTACACACACACACACACACACACAGAGACACGCACACGCACACGCAGAGGGAAAGAAAGGGAGGGGGGAAAAAAACGATTGAACATAATCATTATATAATAACTTGACACCAGGTTCAAATAAGATACATAACGGCAAGAAAAATTGTTTCAGAGCCCCCACGACAGTGGGGACAATCGAGGAGCAATAAAAAATGGTGATGGGCATTTGGGTTAGAAGAAAAGCTTCAAAGACACATGGCCCAGAGCCACTGCAGGGCAATTAAATTTATGGGGGCTATAATTACTGCCCTAACAGTTTGGCGTCTCGTAAATCTTTTGATAAAGGACCCCGGATACAAAAGGTTTCTCACTTTTATTTATTTATTTTTCTTTTATTAGGAACGCGGAGGGATAAAAAGGAAAAAAAAAAACACACAGGCAAGAACCCGGCCCGGCCCTGGGAGCACCCTCCCCTCTTCCCTCCTCTGCAGGCGCATCCCAGCCTCGCCCTGGCAAGGGCAACTCACCCGTGCTCACATGGATCTTCTTCATCCAGGGGTAGACCACGGGCTCTTTCCCCTTGAGCCCGGGCAGGCTCTTGTCGGGCAGCAGCGGGCAGCCGGGCCCGGTGCCGGCGGCGGCGGCGGGGGCCGCTTCGCAGCGGCGCTGCAGGGCATGGCCCGTCAGCAGCGGCTGCCCC
>NW_020451117.1:215045-220515 GCF_003343035.1 Apteryx rowi | reverse complement strand
CGCAGCTGCCCCCTCGCCCTCTCCGCACCAGCATCCCCGGCTGCTCCTGCCCGGAGAACAGGAGCCACGTCGAGCGGTGTCACGCAAGAAAAAAATCCTCCAAATCTGACAGTTTTCTCCCCCGACACTTTCTCCGTCGGTGGCCGTGCGGGAGCGTGTAGAGAAAGGGGCGCGAAATCAAAGAGCAGCCCGGCTGCGCGATCCACGGGGCGGCAGGCATTGCACAAGGCGCTGCACAATAGTTTTAAGCAAGTCCGTCTCCAAAAGCCCCGAGCGGCGGGTTGCGCGCTGCGCGGCTGCCGGCGCTGCCGGGCGCGGGCGGCGCGCCCTGAACCTGCGCTGCTCTCGCTGGGATCTGTCCCGCGGGCGCGCAAGCCTTGCTGAGCTCGCAGAGCTGGGACTTGTTTATCCCTTTGCACCTCTGAAGCCGTGATAACTGGAGGAATAGATGCAAAAGTTAGTACGAACGTCGCGGGAAGGCCGAAGAGAGTCTTTTTAAGTGTCTTGCGGGGTGTGAGGGATATAGCGAGCCTGGAAATAACGGGGAGGAAAGGGGGAAGGGAGAGAGGGGAAGGAGGGCACGTTGATATCAAATACTTCCTACCGACGGAAGGGCTAACAGCGAACCTCTCTCCCCGCATAGCAGCGTTTTCCAAACTACGAATTTCATTTTGCCAGTTTGCTATGCCTCGTGTTGGCTTTATTTATTAATTTTGAATTCCACGAGAAATCGCCAGTGCCTTCGCCGAAGTGACTCACAAACCCTGGCGTAGGAAGGAGAGGGCACTCTGGCACTTCTGCATTGCTAAAACTGAGACTGTTAACGATATTTGCAGCTCAGAGAGAAAAGAGGCAACCGCCCTGACCTTAGATAATTGAAATTTGATGGTTAAACTAATTAGACTCTTATTCTAAGGGGAGAAAAATACTTATTGAACATCATCTGCTCTTGTAGATTGGAAGTTAGAAGCGAACTTTTCGGATTATTCCCCTTTTTCAGGGAAGCATATAAACACATAGAAATATTTACCGCACCCTTCGAGAATATAATTGTTGAGTGGGTAATCTCATCTTCTGGTATGGGAAAATACGTCTAATATATCAAGCGTAAATGTGATGTGTTTTAGACCTTCCCCTCCTAAAGATGTTACATTAACAGTTACCCTGGTTTAAATTCAGATTATTGTCTTTTGCCGTTTTATAGATAATGGATACATGCAATAAAATTCTATTTGAATATATATTCTATCCAACTAGACACATATCGTATCGATTTATATTTTATACACATACACACGCACATTGCAGACGGCTTGTAATATGTTAGAACATTTCCAACACTTGGGTATACTGGGGTACTTATCTAAACAATCACTCATTTCCTGCTCATATCGAATGTCCAATTTGTAAAGAGAGTTAAAACACGTTTACTTACTCATTTCCAACAGAACATCTATGGAGCTCTTTAACTGGTGTAATAGATAAGTTTCTCTATTTACTCTGCATAGAGAGGAAATGCGTTTACACACACGCAGACAGAGACAGCCGCAACTGTTCAGCAACACACATTTGACAGGAAAGGGGAGATTGTTTTATTAAAAAAAAGCATATTATAAAAGAATAAAGCTCCAACCTATATTGCTGTAAAAATAAAAGATTCTCAAAGACCACCACGAGGAGAGAGCATTTTCCCGGCGTAAAGAGATATAACATGCACACATACAGACACATTCGTACAAATACCTGCTGGGCAGCACCAGATGAATTACACTGGATTATCGTAAATATTATCCTCGGCATAAGGGAAGTCCTGAGACACCATGGCTAGAACATAACAGCAGATTACCGTGCTTCCAAGCCACAGCGAAATACAACGAAAACTGGTCCCTCAACTTGTATGCTCAGTGCTATATTCGGAAAGCTGACCAGGTTCTGTTTCACATTATTTATCGTGATTAGATCTCAAAGTATACTTGTTTAATTGCACCTCTTTGTACCGTGTGTCTCTGGCGCTCGGTTAAACAGAGAAGGATGCAATTTTGTATACGACTGTAAATCTACGAGGTGACCTGAGCTGCCGAGCTGAAGTCTGTTTTTTCGTGTGGCTCTATTAGTCCGCGAAGATGTGCTGAGGCAGGACCTCCAAAAGGCCTGTTCCATGTCTTTGTGGTTTTGTTATCATAAACAAGAACCCAGCCAAGACCACCAAGTGTTATCTTGCACACGGCCATTTCGACATTTTACTGCAAGATTTATGGCTGTAATAAACAATCTCAGAACCCTTTTTTTCACCGGTACTTCCCTTTACAAACTTGTAGCATCATCCTAACCGCTTAAAGGGAGAAAAGGAAAGGAAAGAAAATGAAAAAGTAACTCTGGTTCCTTATTTTTATAGAAGGACTAAAGGCTCAATTTCACTGGTGAAGGAGACTTTAATCAGTTAATAAAGGACCGAGAGTTTACCGGCTGAATCGGGTCGAGGAAGAGATGGGGAGTTCACTGAAATTAAGTTGAGAGTGAGAGAGTTAATTTCCATGCACCAAGAAGAGCCATCCTCATACATACCCAAACAGTGGGACAGGGGGATCCCCCTGTTTCTTGTGAACATGCAAGCACATCTGCTAGCTTCCACGTGCGCGGCTAAAACATAATTACCACGAAAGAGAGAATAATAGCAATAATCGTAATAGTAATAATAATTCTAGTCACCCTTTCGCCGTGCCCGGGAACCCTGCACAGAGAGTGGATGGAGGAGAAAGAATCGCACTAGCAGCCTGGTTTGAATTTGATTTGAACCATTTTGAATATATTTAGCCCCAGCTTTCCCCTCTTGAATGCAAGGCTGTCCCAAGTTTCAAAGTGACCGAAAAGTGACACCGTGTGCATTTTGTTTCTTATTAATCTTACACATTGACAGTCTTTGTTAAATAACAAGGCGTGCCCTTCACCAGGCGACATTTTCATATTTGTTAGACGCGGTGACCTGAAGTTCACCTCGGCCTTGGACTTAGTTTTTCTAAAAGGTCTATAACAGTGTCTTTTAGATAGCAGGGTGCTTTGCCCAGGTCACTACTTCTAAGAGAAAATTAAGAAAAAATCGCGGGAAAATGTAAACGTTATGGAATGTATCGACTGTATCCCCTCCTTTGTTCCCGRCACTCAGAAAGCCCTCAAGACAGCTACTGCCTTTCGCCTTTGGAAGCGGGCGTTTTCCATGGTAGCTACTGGGGCAAGGCTCTCACATTTTTGCCCAAGTTCATCATTTTACAAAAGCGATGACTTCGCTGGCATAGGATATGTTCTTAACAACTGGATGTTTGGCGGGATTTGCTCGCTCTGTCCTGGCGTGGTTAAATAAACACATATAAAATGAGATTTGTGCTCGGGTTTTGAATGAATGGTCTTTTGACCAGACCTTCCACGCCAGAGTGCAATGTGCTGAATGCAGAGAGTGAAAGGAAAGAAATAGTTCGTCTCAAATTAATAACCGTTCTGCTCCTTATTTTTTAAGGGATAATTTAAACAACAGTTAAGAAGAGTCAATATTTATTGAAGTTGCAGTTTGAACTTCTTTGAAAATATTCTCATTGATATTTTTATTCTGAACTAGATTGAAAATATGGAATTCGAGCGACTAATTGTTTTGGTAAGGAAACATGTATTTCAGTCGCCTACTCTTGAGTTACCCAGTTATAGTAACAGCTTTCGTTCGGGGAGTATCAAAGACGCATTGTTATTCTTGGAAACAATCTGCCTACTATTCTTTAACAAAATAGATACTTGGCTACGTTTTTTAGCTTGTTATCAGACTTTGCTCTTACACCAAATAAATACTCCAGATTTGAAAGGTTGTAGAGTATCTCCAGTGAGAAATGGCTCCCCAAATGTGTAAGACAGGGGCTCACTACAAGTTTGCAGCAGCAGGATCTTGTGAATAATGTCTACATGCCGAGCAAATACTTATGTACACTTTCTACGCTTCAGCAGGTACTTTAGGCAAAATGTCCAGTAATAATTTTGGCTAATCTGAAATCTAACACCTCGCGTATTTGTTCTGGAGAAACATCGCTAGAAGACGATGATCCAGATGTGTCTCTAGTAAATAATTCACGTGTACCCAATACATAGAGGACAGTATAGACGCCGGGCTTTTGGGTCGAAAAGCAGCTACGCATGGATGGTGGTGAGGTGCGCTCTCGCTCTGTCTTCCTCATCGCATTGTCCCCTCCTCCACACCTTTCACATCTGCTTCTGAATATTTTGGAATATCCTTTCCCTCTTCCACAGATCCCGATCCGTACAATTTCAGCCTGAATCCGGAGGTGGTATACAGTTGTCTCCCCTCAAAATTAAATTCCCTGTTAATATTATCCGGTTCTTCTTCCAAACAAGCCTAACTGAGGAGTTAAAGCTTCAACACTGAGGCGGCTTTGTAAACAACAAAAAATCCCAGCAACGTGGAAATAACTCCCTGCACAAAGAAATCCCGCTAAACATTTTTTTGGGGAAAGGGGACACACTCCTGCCTCTCGGACACCCGTTTCGCCGCAAAGCGCCGTCTCGGGGTCCTTCCATCAGGCTCGGGGAGCCCCCCGCGCCGTGGGGAGATGCAGGGGCGCCAGGTCCTCAGCACATTTTCCATCGGTAGCACAATATGTCCCCATCGCTCTGCATTTTAAAAGAACTCTTTCGGACTAAACGTATAACCAGTCAGTATTATCTCCAGCATGTCCTGTTTAAGCACAGTTTAGTGGTCGCTACAGAAATAAGAGCAAAAACAAAGACGCAGCTAGGATCGATACACACGTTAATAGCTTTGCTCCTATCTTATCTTCCTGCCATTTTGCAAAGTGAGAAGGCTTAGCATTAAACCTCTTTAAGCAGGTTATTATATAATAAACAAGGGTGAAACATTTTGCTACCTGACGCTTTGAGGAGGCAGCACCAGTGGCTGGTGTGGGGGTAACATGTACGTTTACCTGCCGCGCTGAACCCGAGATATTCAGCCACAAATGTGGCCGATAATTCAAGATGAAATACAACGTGTATTACTCTTGAAAAGAGGAATTTTCTATTCTTTCCTCGGTAATTGAGGTCATTCAGCCAGTAGGGTTCACCTGGAGTCCATACTGTGATACACACGTAACTCAGAGCTATTTTATCTTTTGTGCTGATAGTCAAGATCTCGGCTATAACATTGACATCAAACTCTGTCTGGGCGAATGACTAAGAGTGGTGCAAAACGTAAACTTTTGACCCTCAACTTTTTGACCTGCAGTTGTAACGCCCTTAACCACAAAGATATACAAAAGCTATGCAGCTTCTTTTAGGAGTAAGAGACTCGCACTGTTTGTTTCAATAGTTCTGCCGTTTCCCCCAGCTTTCTAAGGTGTTTTTTTTTTCCTTCTTCTTGTTGTTGAGAAATCGGATACTTTTGCATTTTTAATCATTGCCTTTTTTTTTTTTTTTA
>NW_020451117.1:207268-214988 GCF_003343035.1 Apteryx rowi | reverse complement strand
GGAGGAAAGTCTGTTACTCAAAGGCGCGTTATGGTTACAATTGCAGGTGAAATGCTGGGTAAGTTTTGGGCGTGAGGTTGGAAGGAATGTAGCGACTAGCGTTGGGGGGAAAACTGGGGCTCTCTACTGCTAGGGTCTTAGTCATTATGCCTTGATTTAAACATAAAGAAACAACTCTAATTGTTTGCGAAGCCTTGTCTAGGCAAACGAGTTGACTGTGAACTTGGTCTAAAGCGAGCTCTGCTGGTGATTCCTAGGGTGTGCAGATTTATCTTTTCTGCATTTACTTAACCTGGCAGTGAACTGCACGGGCTGCCATTTGTTATCCAGAGACAGACTTCACCTCAAGCAAGGACTGTTCCACAAAATTGCAATAATTACCCAATAACCTTCATAGCAAATATTATTATTGAAAAGACATTTTGGGGGGGGATATAGGAAAGATTCCTTCTGTGCATTACAAGGCGAAATCCTTGCAAATCTTACACGCTTTCTGTGTCAGAGCTGATATTGTTTGTGCGTGTAGCTACACGAACATGTGACTGTGATGGTCCATGAGTATTTGCCTTCCAGAGAGGCATTAGTGAGGATGCTTTAATTTAAAAGGGATAATATTTTCAAAGATGATCAGGCGGCTGTGGGAGCTGTATTTCTGCGCTCTGACTAGCAASTCTAACAATAAATTTGGAATATTTTAAGGGCAGGAAAGAGAAAGAGCTAAGAAAGCAAAGCGATGTCTTAACTTGGTGAGGAGATTTACTTATGTCTGCATTTAATGCGTTAAATCTGTATTTGCGGGGAGGGAAAAGGCATTGCTCCAGTATCCAGGGTTTGAAATCGAAACCTCCTGATCCGCCCCTCATGATCTGTTCCATTCAATTTCCCATGCAGCAGATTGCGAACCCTTCTATTGTCACCCTTCCACAGATACACACTTATTAAATGTAAGGAAATGGCAGAATAATAATTTCCCCATAATGTTCTGCAATTAGGGCGTTTGCAGGGCTTAGCCAACGCTGCAGAGCTGTAATTTACGGATGACTTTCAATCGAATTGTTATACTTCTGGTTCAGAGAAAGTTATGACTTATAAAGTCACTAGTTACACACATTAAGAGAGTTGCCTAATCTTTAATTGGCCTTACGCTCAGACATGACACACTGCACTCAAGTATTTATTTCAAAGGATTAGGTAAACTATATTTCAATGCGCAGAACGCCACTTGCCATGCCTTAAGTAAAACAAACTCGCACGCATTAATCCCCCAAACACAGCAGAAAAATAATGTGCACAGATAAGAACTGTCTCTTGATTCCAAGCGATTATTCTCCATGACATTTTCACTCAGAAAACAATCAGGACCTGGGAATATTTTTTTAGAGTTCGACATTCTGAAGTTGTTTGAATTTTAAATTGCGAAGTGGATTATAAAACCTTAATGCATTGCTGGTTTTAAAGGACTTAA
Organism: Apteryx rowi; assembly: GCF_003343035.1. Taxonomy (NCBI): domain Eukaryota; kingdom Metazoa; phylum Chordata; class Aves; order Apterygiformes; family Apterygidae; genus Apteryx; species Apteryx rowi. The sequence continues at coordinate 213,523 of NW_020451117.1, read as the reverse complement.
ACTGTCCTGGTTAGGACAGGGCAGGGCCAGAAATATTGAAAACGTGTCATTTCTAGCTAACTTTATTTTGTTTTTGCAGAGTTTCTTTCAGTTCGTGCCGGTTTATATGCCTATGCGGTTTTCTGATATTTTTCCTTTTTCCACAGTTCTTGAATTTCTGTACACAATATTACATAGAATATACTCTAGAAACCACATTCAAAAAAAAAAAGTGAAAATAATAGTAGCAAATCCTTTTACTCTATTCAGTGAAAAATCACAATCTGAGAGGATATACAGATTTCTAAAATATTAGTTGAACGTGTGTGCGTTTGTTTGTATATATATCAGATAATTCTAACAACGCAATGTTGTCGAATATTGAGTAATTGTAAATTGTTTGCAGGCAGTATCTTTCTATGCAACAAGCAGAGGATTTTCTTTCAGAAAATAACTSATATATAAAAGAAGCCAAAACTTTCAAAGTGTTTTTATGCCTTTACCTCACACTATAAAATTTTATGGCATACAATATAATATACTACACGCCTATCATATATAACTTTCTGGTATTCCTATTGATGAAAGTGTGACAGCTAGTGTACTATAAAATCTCCAGCTGTTTATTATGGAAATTATTTTCAAATGGGCATTTGGATATGCACTTTTCAAGTCTTTCCCATTTTTTAATATAAAGTATATTCATATGTGTTTTGTTTAGTGCTCATAGAAAGATACACAAACACAAAAGGCTCCAGACTCCATTTGTCTTACACAAAGGGGTGACTCTAATTTTTTAAAATTTGTAAAATTATTAAATCTTTTGGGTGAACCAACATTAACTATTACTGTTTCTTTAACATAAAAGGGGAATAAATTAAAAATAGGATCAATCTGCAATGTCATTCTTGGACCCGTGCAGGCCATATAGAGGCACATAACAATCTTAATTATTCTCCTGTACCTCAATGCCTTTCTCTCATTTTGCTGGCAGCACCACATATAATGTAAATTGCAATATTCAGACAGGAGAGCACTAGCAAAATAAAACAAAGCTCATATCGCTTCCCAAAACCCAATTCTTCTTCAGACTCGAGTTTATGACACATGAGGCAAAATAATGCAATCTGCCCAGATGTTTGTGTTGAAACACTTCTCCTCCAAACCTGAGCAGGATGCAAGATACTCACAACTGATTTGCGTATAGATATATATCGAAGCTAATTCTCAAATCTCTTCCCTAGCACCCGACTAGTCCATCTGCACTCCCTGAGATTACTTGCCTAAATAAGAGTCATGTGGGTAAGGATCAGGCCTTAATGCTACCCACAGAAAGACAGAGTTCCTTTCACCCTTTCATTCAAGTCCTGGAAATTCAAAGACTAAAGTTAAATCCGGCCATAAAGTTTATTGCTGAGTAATCACACTCTGGTGAGAACAGTCTACTTAAATAAAAAGAATGTTGAAGTAAACATGCAGCTGGGGCCTACCCTACAATGGCCAGCCAGCAATATAAGGATAGAGGCAGAGCACAGAGCTATGGGGATATTTGCAATCTTCAATAAACCAAGCCCGTATTTCATAATTTGCAGCACTCTAATGACCTGTAGTCTCTTATATTAATGCTACAAGTTACAGTCAATTGGCTCGCTTAAAAAAAAAAGAGTCACAATAACATATATAAGTATACACACATGCACACACCCTGTATACCTAAATGCATGGGTATTAGATACACATACGCATGTGCACAGATTTATACATGCATATGCATAGATTTATACATACGTGCACGCACGCATATAATTTTTATATCTATATTTATATCAATATATTTATTTATTTATAGATATAGGATCTGGAAAAAGTTGCAATAATGTTATAAATGTGCATACCGAAACACACTACACACTCACAGATGGACATATATACGTAGCTAAAGCTTCCTGCACAACCCAATGCAGAAAAGAGGAATTTAAGTGCTCCAGTACAATCTATGCCACTTTAATACTAGCTCTGATGTGCAACGTATTTTGCCAATCCAAAGATTATTACCACGTCAGCACGCCTCCAACTCTATTATGCCTGCATAAAACACTGCCCAGATAATATCATGCCCTATCTATTTTGTTTCCCTTTTCTTAATCGTCTGCAGTAACTACTCCTTGCTAAACAAAACCTTTCCAAACTTGGAGAGTCTAYTGGAGCAAAGGAAGTAATTATCTTCTGCGGTAGTCAAAGTGATTAAACCTAGGCCCCAAAATCCATCTCTGCCAAAGTCGCTTATTGTGGTTTACTTTGATTTGATCGTTAAAATAGAGAACTAGCTGCTCGAGAGTGAAGGGATGGGGGAATTTTCAGCGCAACCTGTATCATGAGTGGTTGAATCTGCCTCTCGGGCTCGGTGGGACAGTCCTGAAAAGCTCGAGGCGGAGAGAAAGGGAAAGGGAAAGAGACAGAGAAAGAAAGAGAGAGAGAGCGAACCAGCGAGCGAGAACCTCGAGGTCCCAACTGTACAAATAAACTTTAAGGAACTTGTGCACAAAACTTACCTTGACTTGCAAGGAGCCATTTTTCATACAGTATTGAGAACTTGTGGTTTGGATACTTCTGAACCTAAAACTGACAATTTGAATGGCCAGGAGGCACACGTAGCCTGCAAAAGAGTCAAATGAAGTCCAGCGTCAGTGAGATTATATGTTATGTGGTATATAATGTTGGATGTCAACTCCCCAAAACCATAAAACTTACTTTAATGGCACCACGTGACTTTTTATAGCCAGTGAGCCTATCTGTCTGTGCTATGGATGATTTTACGATCTAATTCATAGACAAAACCCTATTCATTTGGCACCCAAATGTCATATAGCCGGAACTGGGGCTTATAAAGTTTACTGTTTTATAACTTTTAAGGGAAGGCATCAATGTAACCAGTCAGTAAATGTGCAAATCTTTAGTTGCTCTTAGAAGCTCAGAAGAGTTAACCATTCAAGCTCTGATGGGGTAAGTAACATTGCGTTTATAGAAAACTAATTGTAGTGAAGAAAGCCAAAAATCTGTAAAGGGTGAAAAGTGGGAATGTGGCTATCGAGTGTTACTAATAGACACAGAGGGCTCTGATGTGGCTGTCCTGCAAATATACTTAATGAAACCACAGGAGAAATTCTAGAGCGATGCAAACACGCCTTGGAGTTAGCAGTGTGTTTTAACAAAGCACATGTTTTTTTTCAACCACCAGCAAACATCTAACAGTTGATTCACCCACAAAGGGTGTTGATTGTGGTCCTGCAATGCAGCTTTCCACCTAATGAGAAACCATCAAGGAAGAACTTATGGTGAAACTTTCAATTAAAAATACTGGTAGCAGAAAATTGCAGCTCTATCATATGCAACGTGCAGCGTAAGCCAGGTAAAATATTATCACAAACTCTGCACGGATTCACATTTTTAAGAGGCAAATCAGGAAGCACAACTCCTTGCTTTGCATAAACCAAATCACGAAAACTTTACAATAGAAAGTTTATTTTTTTGCTGATTTCCAGTCAGTTTTTTTTAAAAACAAATACAAAAAAAAAAAAAAAAGCTGATCACAGTTTGCTCAAACAGCCAGACTTTGACTATATTTGTAACTTTGTTCACAAAAAACATACATCACAGAAGCTGCGCTTAATAAGAGCCACTTCTAAGAGTTCGTGCAAAGAGTCATATACAAAGGCACAGCAAGGACATACTGCTTGGAATCACAGTTTTCGTCACAGATTCACTATTCACTACACGTAGGACAAGTTCAGTTGATTTCATCATTTCACCTCTACAACAGCATTAATTACACAGGAATTATATAGGTAGTTTGAATAAAAATATTTTTAACAGCTTGGAGCTATACAGACATTAACACTTGACCACACATGCACAGTTAAGCAGGTTGAGTGCAACACATAACATTTGTACTAAACCGGGGGAGGGTTTCTTTCTCTCTCTCTCTCTCTCTCTCTCTTTTTTTCTCTTATTTTTTTTTTTTGCTTTGTTTTTTTTTAACAGTTACTTCAAGTAACACAGCTCGCTTCATATAAATAAGTTAAAACATCTATTATTTTTTCAAGACAAAGCCATTCAAGACAAAGAAATGTACGATAAAAGCAGATCTACTTATACACGCGAGAGAATGGTAATAAACAGGCTCATGATTAAAAGATGAATAAGGGCGACAAGAACAGGGTTTCTTCACAGAAGTAACACAAGGAAGTTTTAGAAAGTCAACTTAGTACTGACATGAGACGCAGGGTCAGCTAATACTGCTCAGTACTTTTAATTGATCAAATGCTTAGGGACGGAATGCCCCTCCTGCAGCTGCCATGCTCATACTTTTCAGCTTATTATCCTTTTTCCATTTCATTCTCCTGTTTTGGAACCAGATCTTTATTTGTCTCTCTGAGAGGCAAAGAGCATGTGCTATTTCAATCCTTCTTCTGCGGGTCAGGTATCTATTGAAGTGAAATTCCTTTTCCAGCTCCAAGGTCTGATATCGGGTGTAAGCAGTCCGAGCCCTTTTCCCTTCTGGTCCCCCTATGTTGTCTGGAAGAGAAAAGTACATGATTTAGATTCTCAGCAGCGACTTGGAGCCTTCATGTCTTATTGCAGCTACGAGCAGCCAGGACCGTTATTCTCAGCCCTGCTTGTGTTGGTTTGGATAAATGCTCAACAAGTTTTCCCCTCCAGCCTCTTTTAGGAAAGGCTTGGGGGAGGGGGATTTAGTGGTCGTGGTAAGTTTTATCTTAGATTTAGATTTAGATTTGTTTATTATTATTATTTTGAGACTAATCCCCACATGCCTCCCCCCAGACAAGCTGGTTTGGAGGGTGCCTCTGATGCTAGAGCTGGGTTTCCAGGGCTGGGAGAGCAAAGCTGAGGCGGGCAGCCCTTTCCCACGGCTGGGCAGGGGAAGGCGGTGGGAGGCAGCGAGCCCCTGGCTGCTCCCCCGGCGGCGGGGGCACGGCAGGTAGCCAGGTCGGAAAGTTTCTCGGCTCCCCCGCGTCCCTCACCCGGAGTTCGGGGCTGCTGCCCCCCTCACCCAGGGCTTCCCAGCAGTGAAAACTGCTCTCCTCGCTCTCTCCTATTCTCTTTTTAAGCACGGCTCGGGAAAAATAAATGGGGTCAGCAGCGCTGTTCCCACTGGAGGATCCCCCTTAAAAGGAGACCCAGGAGCAGCCTCTGCTCACAATCCCCCTCGCTAGCCTCGCAAGCCTGGGGCGAGACAGGGCTGGCGACGGGAGCAAGGCAGGCTCTCTTTTTGGGGCTGGCCGTTTTTATTTTGGGGGGGGCACTTGCCCAGACAACGGACCTGGCTTCCCTGCGAGCAGAGTTGTGCTTGGAGGCTGCACGCTCTCACGCCCTCCTCTCCCCCTCTCCCCGACCTTGCTTAGCGCAGACACCCGGTTTACATTAAATCCTCCTTTTCCTCCAGAGAAATAAAGAAAGAACAGGGTATTTGCTTTACCATGACTTATGTGCAGTTTTCGCATCCAGGGGTAGATCTGGGGCTGTGAAGGCTGGGCTGTGCTTTGGTCGGTCGGGGCACTTGCCTGCTCGCTGCTTGCTGGAGTGTCTTCCTCAGTCCCAGACGAGGTGCCAACCCCGTCTCTGCTTATGTGCGTGTTGCTGCTGGAATTGGACGAAGTGCTGGTGGAGTTGGCGAGGGAGTTTTTCACCCCGTGGTGACTCTCGCTGACAGGCGAACCGGCCACGGCAGTGCAGGGCAGAGGGTCAGGTGGCGGCGAGTGGGAAGACGTCGCGGGCTGGTTGTACCTGGGCTCTGTCGAGGCAGAGGTGGTGTTGGCCGGGTAACTGCGGGATCTCTCATTGGCACCAAAGTGGGTGGAAGCAGAGCGCCCGACGCTGAGGTCCATGCCATTGTAGCCGTATCCGTACCTGCCGGAATGCATGCTGCCGGAGTCCCTGTATTGCTCGCTCACCGAGCTGTGATCTCCATAATTATGTAACTGGTAGTCCGGGCCATTTGGATAGCGACCGCAAAATGAGTTTACAAAATAAGAGCTCATTTGTTTTTTGATATGTGTGCTTGATTTGTGGCTCTTGGTCGTTTTGTGCGTCTATAGCACCCTTGCACAATTTATGATGAATTATGGAAATGACTGGGACATGTACTTGGTTCCCTCCTACGTAGGCACCCAAATATGGGGTACGGCTTCAAATCACGTGCTTTTGTTGTCCAGTCGTAAATCCTGCCTGATGACCTCTAGAGGTAAACTCGTGCAC
>NW_020451117.1:203223-206907 GCF_003343035.1 Apteryx rowi | reverse complement strand
AAATCACGCCGCTGTTTTCTCCTCCGCGAGCGGCTTATTTGCACCAGTCCAGCAATACTATATAATAAATCCTCGGATGCTGGCAACGCTTATGTCCCTTCCCCCCCCCCTTTTTTTTCCTCCCTGTGCGAGAGCTTTCGAGAGGCAACCGGGTCCTGCCGATCTGAAATGGCAGGTACCTATGAAAGATAAATATTGCGCAGCATTTTTCTAACTAGGGGGTCAAATTCCAGGCGGCTTTATGGTCGGCGTTATTTTTACGCCTCCCAGAAAAAATACAAATGCGATGGTAGCCATTTTGCACCAATATTTTCACGGTGTGGCTTTTAAAATATTTAGAGCGGTAGCCCAAATTATGCTTCCTTTCAAACAAAAGAGCCTTGATGCGTCTACATGTATATTTGTACACAGCTTCACACGCACACTCACACACTCATATATAATGTATATATTAGTCAATATTTTCACTGTGCTCATTTTACTTAAAGAGAACTCGAAATGGACGCATTTTATCGCAGCTGCTGTTCTTTAGATTATCTCCCCCCCCCCCCCCCCGGTGCTAGGAAACGCGAATGTAAATTAAGATAACACAAAAGCGGGGAAGAACATCCCCGAGTCAATATGACAGATACTTTACTTTGAATTAAAAAATAATAATAATAAAGAAATAACCAAGCCCACAAGTCCCCAAGAAATGCAAGAAATGTAGTGCATAATTCAAAGCCCCTCCGTGTAGAGCTGAGCTCACCGAAATCTCAGTGTAAGCTCAAGGGGAACCACAGAAATTCGCCCGCCTTAAAACCTCTTCCTTAGCTTGTCCTAAAGTTTAACACCGAGTTTTTACTTTAATACTAGTAGTGCAGATTAGAGACAGTTTAGCGGCATTTATTATCTCCCTGCGATTCATCTTTGCTTTAACTGCATTTTCATACTCATGTTTTTATACAACGATTTTTTTTAAGAAAATTTCTTCTTTTGCAATTTAAATACTTTATACGTGTGTTAAACTTTTTTTTTCCTACAAACCATAAACTCCCAAACACAACAGGAGACGGCCTGACGTAGCAGGAATTAGTGAAAACGTAAAACCAAGATTTTCTAAAATCTCTCGTATTTCTACAATATGAATAATCCTAATTTAAAAAAAAAAAATCCCTCGCTTATCTGTTCTCACACAGACGCATCATGGACACTCACTCGCACACAGATGCTCACCTCAAATATTAAAAAATCTGGGCCATTTCTCAAATACTTTAAGCAAAGCCATCTATGCTTTGGAGAGGTGGTTATATATATACATGACATAGCTCGAAAGCTTAGACTTCTACAAATATTAAAGAAAGTCACAGTTGATTGTAAATGTACATCTTTTAACCAAGCCTTTGGGGAATTAATAGACTGTGACAAACCTATAGGATTTTAGTAGCAGAAGGAATACAAGGTAAATAATAATAATAGTAAGCGCTAAGGAAAGGCCTGGTAGCGTTTATTAAATGTGATTCTACTCCCCTGACTTTTCCTCTGTTTCTTCGCTGCTGGGCTGTGCGGAATTTACGAATTTGTTTTCCTTTTTCCATTTCATCCGCCTGTTTTGAAACCATATTTTAATCTGGCGTTCAGTAAGGCAGAGAGCGTTTGCAATCTCAATACGTCGTCTTCGGGTTAAGTATCTGTTAAAATGAAATTCCTTCTCTAACTCTAGCGTTTGGTATCTGGTGTAAGTTTGCCTCCCTCGTCTCCCATGAGTTCCATATACTGTACCTGTAGAAGTAAAGACAAAATGATCGCATTGGACAGGGCCCAGTGATTTCAGATCAGAAAGAGTGGTTAGTATATTCTGCCTCCTTTTGCAGGCACTATCACATGGTGGGGGGGGGGGGTGCTCTGGTTTTCTGAAGGAATTTTTCACCCTTTTTTTTCCTTTTCTCCTGCCTGAAGAGTTGTAAATGCAGACGTGCATCGTGCTTAGGGTCGATGGGGTAACTCAGATACAAAGAGGCTGTAAGATGGACCTAGGAAAAGTGAAGTAGGTAACACCCTTGTAAATCGCTGAACAGTGCCTACACTCTGCATGTTGAGAGCCTGTGCGCGCACGCACGCACACACACACACACACGTGTGCGACCCAGGGAGCTGCACACGTGTGTGTGTGTGTGTGTGCGCGCGCGTGTGTGTGTGTGCGCGCATATATGTGTATGCGTGTGTTTACACAAACACCCTCTATTGCCATGGCTATGACAACAGAGGCTCTGTAATTTAGGTATAATTATAGACATCAGCTAAAGATCATAGAACAGCCTTTGCCATTTGCTCCGGAATTTATTACACTGAAATGCAAAGCAGCATCAGAATGGTCTTCCTAAAAGTTAAACTTTCCCCAAAAGAAACGCAACCCAGGGTCCAGCAAACAGAGACCCTGGAGGAGGGGAGAGCAGGGGAGTCATTAGCAAACACTGGAAGTAAACGTGTTAATGGGATTATTAAAAATAAGTGCCACTCCAGTACACCCCCCCCAGCACCACTCCTAGACAGAATAGTTCAATTATGTGAAGTTCACTTGGAAGTCAGGGAAAATCCCCGATGCCATGGAAGTGCGCACACGGCCCCAGAAACGTGCTCTCAATATCCAATACTCACACGCTAATGAGCTGGGGGAGGGGGGCCATGAGGAATGTGCCACAAATGCATTGGAGCCTCAATGCAGAGGGCATATTCCTTACATCGCTCTCTGACAATGCAGGAGCAAAGCAGGGGCTTTAGGATGGGTTAAGGAGAGTGGTAAAACAGCCCTGCTCCTTCCCTTCTTACTTTTTTTTTTTCCTGCTTCCTAAGGATTCCTCAGTAAGTTTCACCAATTAACCCACAAGCTGGGCTCTCGGCCACTGTTCCCAGGGTGCCAATGTGCCAGGTCTAAAATAACCTGGGAAGGTTTCATGTTACACGTTGCCCTGCAGGAGCCATTTCTCTCCAGCAGTCTGTACTTTATCTAAGAAAAAAAATATACATATTGGGGAAAGAAACTTTTCGTCCCCCCTTGATTTCATTCAAATGACTTACCAGCACAGGAGTTCATCCGCTGCATCCAGGGGTAAACAGGACTCGTGTACTTCCGGTCGGTGCCTTCGTCATTTACAATTTTGGTTTGCACGCTGCTCGATTTGTATTGTTGATCGGGAGAAAAGTGCAGATAGTCCCCGTGTCCCCTCTGTTTGCCACTGCCGGAGGGAGAGGCGCTACTAATTTCCTTGTCCGAATAAAAACAAGAGGCTCCATACTCATAGGAAGCCCGATTGCAAGCAATGACGGTGTTGGACTGTTGGTAAAAACAAGGTGAGGTGTAAGTCTTGTCCTGCAGGCTGCTTGCCCCGTAAGAAGCCGGAAAATGCCTCAGAGCATCATAGCCAGCCGGATAAAGGGGGATCTGCCCGAGGAAAGAGTCCTGGCCACTGGGCAGGCTCCCAGGGAAAGTGGGATTCACAAAATAGGAACTCATTTGCTCGCCCCTCTCCCGGACCGTGATTTGTTGTGTATTAGTACATCTGGCTATAACTATTAGTAGTCATCGAAGTGGTTTGTTTCTGGATGGCCGAGCGCCAAAAGCGACAGCAGAAAATAGGAGCAGCTGACGGCGGGGCGGCCAATGGGAGCGCGCGCGGCGCCCGCTCCCCCGGGGCCGCCGCCACC
>NW_020451117.1:194654-202948 GCF_003343035.1 Apteryx rowi | reverse complement strand
CTGCGGAGGGAAAGTTTGGAGCGGGGGAAGCACGTGAAGGGGGGAGCGGAGCGCCGCGCAGCGCCGCGCGGGGCAGCGGGCTGGGCGCCGCCGGCGCGCGGGTGCCCGCGGCCGCCAGTCCGGCAGCTCCCTCCCCATCGCGGTCGGAGCCCTCCTGGTTGGAGGCGATATTCTGTGAGCGCCCCGAAACTGAGATTTCCCTTCGGAGCCGGAGGAACCCTCCCCGCCTCGAAACCCAGCTTTTGTGCGGGAGGCTAAATTAAGGCACGTCCTCCGTGGAAGAGGTCTCCTATCTTCACGAATACTGCGATAATTACCGCAGAGGTTATGGTTGGAGCAGGAAACAGTGGCCTTCGAGGAGGGGGTATTTTTATTTTGTAAGAAGTGCCTCGAAAGGAGTCCCTCGGAAGGGCTGGGCGAGGTCTCCGGCGCCCTCCAAGAGGTTCAGATAAAGTTTCACGTGTCTGTTTTCTCTAAGTCCCCCCACCAAAGTCGGTCTGAGTGTATCAAACATTCATATTCAGACATGAACCAGTAGGACTATTCCTAATTAATATAGCCCCGCTAATGAGTCAGCAGAAGCCAATCGTTTTCGTTCTTGCTCCAAGTAATTTGATTAAACACGGATGTGTTTCTTTAAGAGAGGGGAAAAAATCGTGAAACAAACATTTCCACGTTCATTTTTCAACATGGCAGTTACCCCATAGCGGAAATATAATTCTTGGCCCAGGGCAGGGACAGTAACAGTGCTGATGAAATTCGCTGAGATGCTTTTAATTCAGCCGTAACCCTGCAGTTCCTGGAGATAACATGAGGTTGTTCATTCCAAGCTGTGTTTACTCATAATACGTGCCCATTACAACAGATTGAATAGCCTAATTTTAAACGTGCTCTAGTGGAAAGTGACATTCGTACGAGCTCTGTTTCCGAAAGTAGCTTTAAAATGAGACTTTTGTTGTTGTTGGAAGACCATTTATCTCATTTCCGGGGGCAGATTACGATACCTATAAAACAGTAGTGAGTTAAAACATCTCTCCACAATAGTTTGTATTGTTCACAGTCTCAGCTGGACTTTCACATTCAGATGTTGATTGCCTCCAATTTTTTTTCAACTTCCTTAACCTCTTCATCCAGGCTAATCCATAAACACACCTGGTAGAATTACATCTCTCTAGCTGCATGCTTTGGGAGGTGATTTAGGAAACGTGTATTTACTGAAAGCCAGCCTTCCCCAGAAAAGTTTTTACTCTGTGCAAATAGAGCTAAAAGGGGGGGGGGGGACAACAGTAAAGAAGCACACAAGATAGTAAATACAAAGCCATATTTAAACGAGCAGATTTTTGACAACGTAGTTCAGAACGAAAATGTACCATGAAAAATTAATACTTAGGGCATGTGAAACCCACCGCCCAACACTTTAAAAAGTTGTGGCTAGGAGGGCTTTTGATTGAATCCATCACACACACAACAAAAATTAAAAATCGCGCGAGGCTTAGTCGTATTCACATTTTATAGCATCGGCTACATATTGATTTGATCTTGTCTTTTTTTCTGTTCTTTTTGGTTCTTTCTTTCTCTCTTTCAAGTTATTGTTTGCGTCCAAATCAGACTGCCGAAAGCCTGACCACAGGCGGTGGAAACATTTCTTCGTTGATCCCATAATATTAAAAGGAATTAAATTTGCACATTTGCCTGCCTGGGTCGTGTTAGAGTTGTTACAGTGACAGCTAAACAATCTGCACTGCAATCTTCGCTTCAGTCACATTCATGCATCCTCTCTGCTCCTCCCCCTACTCCCAGAAAAAAACCCGAATTACAATAATCTGCAGCCCCCGAGTTCTGCCAGGAAAATGTCCTGGCTAGGCACATTTCGCAGCAGTTTTCCTTCACCATTTCCCTCCGGAAAGCCGAAAGGCAGCCGTTGCGTTTTACCATTGCCACAAAGTCACACTTTGCAACACCCATTTATTTCATCTGCCTTTTATTTGTTTGCTGAATGCCCCGCACACGGAGCGCCGAGCGCCTGCTGCATCCGGCGCTGCGCCTGCCTCCCCTCGCCGCGAGCCCGGCCGGCACCTCCAGCCACCCTCGGGTACAGGTGCGGGGGCAGTTACCCTCTTAAGCTTAAAAGCCTCCTTCTCTTCGTATATAAATCCACTTACAAATCCTTCTCATGCTCGGCAGTGTCACAGAAAACAACCTTTAACTAATAGCTTCTAATCCAAACAGTTTGGGCAATGCGAACCATTGTTTAGACTGGACTGGTATTAGGGACCTCACTGGGGTGGACGCGAGCTCATCCTACCCAGCCAGTTCCCAGTGTGATATTTTGCAGTTGACACACATCAAGGTAAAACCGGAGGGGAAGGGGAGGGGGGAAGAGCCAGCCCTGCCGGAATATCCTGTCCGTGGGCGACCCGCGATGCTCCCTTAGGTAAGATAGGCCGATATTTTCTTGTTTTCTTTTTTTGTTCTTTTTTTTTTTTTTTGGTGGTGGGGGGGCGGGATGTCTCCAGGAGCCCTGCAGCTCCGAGCGCTGCCCTTCCCAGGGGCCGCGGGGGCCGCTGCGCGCCTGCCTCCGCCTTTCCGCCACGCCGTGGCAGCACTGAGCACCCGCGGCCCCGCAATAAATAATCCGGCGCTCGCTGCAGCCCCAGTCCGGCGGATACCGCAATGCAATGCAAATGCAACGCTTTATCAGCCCGGCCGGCATCCCCGGCGCCGCGGCCAACGTTTCACGCGCTCCCAGCGGCTCCTTCCTAAGCGCTGCCGCGGAGGCGGGCGCGGAGCCGGCCGCGGGCGCGGGGCCAGCGCGGGCGGGCGGCGGGGCTCGGGGGCGCCTTCCCGGCCCCGCKGCCGCCGCCGCCGCCGGCACCGGCCGCCGCCCCGGCACGGCGCCCTGACCGGCACGGCGCGGAGCCCCTGAAATAGGGCTAATTGCTACAAAGCGAGCTCCCCGCACCGGGAATGCACACGCTACCTACGCAGGGAAGCGCCGGGAGTGCTGCTCCGCTGGACCCACTGCGTGGCACAGCTATTCTGCAGGCAGGGGTTTCTCTCATAAAGTCAACCAAAAGGCACATTCGCGCTGTTTTGCTGCTCTAGAAATAACCTTTCCCCTGGACGTGCCAGGGAGCGAGAAGACATTGTGATGGCTGGTGTTTTTCTGAAATGGTCAAAAATAAATACATCTACATTTATAGCTACGCAATTTAACTTCAAGTTAACGCCGCGAAACAAAAATTAGTGTTTGGGATTTTTTTTTTCCGTACTGGAAAAAAAAAATCCCCTCGGATTGATGCTGTAAACCTGAATTATTAGAAAATAATCCGAATGTCACAGCAAGCCCGTGGCAGATGCAAACAGAAATAAACTTCGTGAAAAATCCACGGCTTCCTTACTAAATAATAGAAAGTAGACATTTTATTTATGATTATTTTTTGCATGCACAGGTTAAGTCAAAATAAACTGAGCTGCAGGCACATCTATTTTTGGCCGGTCACATTTCCATCTGGTACAATTGCACATGTCTAATATTTAAACGTATTAAAGCATGTTTCCCTGCTTACAGTAGTGTCATATACATTTCTCACCTTTTAGGTTCTGGCTCACAGGAGCCCCTGCGACTTTGACAGCTGTCGCTTTGGCTGCACAGGAGACGAATCGCCCTCCTTTTGGTGCCAGAAGAAGCAGGAAATTAGCCAGGTTGCAAGTTGAAAATCTGCCACGCCAGTGCTTTGAATCCAATATGCCACACCTTCCAGCGGGGGAACTGGAAATTGCCATCCCGGATCTGTGTTCTAGGCGGCTGCTTATGCCGAACCTCCGCACACTTTGTTCACTATTGCCTTACAAAGAACAAATGAAATGGGGATTGAAAGCCAGAGAGATCCGAAGCAGGACAGAGCTCAGCAAAAGAATGCGGCTCTATTCTCGCAAGGGAAATTATAAAAAAGTTCATGTTCACGGTTACCATCCACATGACCGACAACGACCAATGGAAAAACCGAACAACTCATAAAGTTGTATTGCAAAGTTGTAAATTTTCATAAACAACAACGGATTTATGGCCTTTTCCTCATCACTAAGAAGAGGCAGGTCTTAGAGAGGCGCCATCTTACCACAGAGGCAGCCCTGGAGTTTTTTTAAAGACCTAGAGTTTGTACTAATTTTATTAAAATTACAATTAGTGTGTTGACCAGCAACTGAACGTAGTAGAAATAGGGAAGTTCTGCGCAAATGATGCTTGCATTCTACCTGTATTTATCTGGCCTTACAAAGGGACTTTCAGGCTTTTATTTTTTATTTTTTAATGATTTAAAATATTTGATCCCGTTGACGTTCTGTGGTATCTGGCAAAAATAATATATTTTCTTAATCAGGGTGATTTTCCCTCTTTTTAATCCCACCCTGATGCCCCCCGCCCGGAGAAAGCCGCACACACAAGCCACACACACGTACCCGAATAGATCATTTACACTTGGAAGTTTCGTATCGCACTTTCCATTCATTACCAAATATTGTTTCACTGCATGCGATTTCGGCTTGGTCACAGGCCGCCTGGATTGGGCTTATGATTTCGAGAGGACACTGGAACACAGTGGAAGGAAGCCCTCCCATAAAGAAGGCTTTCTGCTTTAGAGGAAAAAAAATCACGAAGTCGAGATAGAGAAATTGACTGATTCCTATCAATTCATCACCTTGGATTTTTTTTTCTTTCTGATTACGGGGGAAAAATGAGGATTTATATGGTCTAATTTCTTTATTTGTCTGTGTAAATTATTTTTTATGCTTCATTCGAACTGTTTCCCTAATAAAGAAACATAATTCATTGTCAACAAGCATATTTATTTTCTGTGTAACATAAAACTCATTTATCGTGGGAGATACTTGAACACGGTATCACTTCCAAAGAGAGTTCACAGACATTTTTTTTCCACTTCCGATACTTACACGGCATATCCAAATGTTCACAACGAACACATCGAAACACATTGCAACATACAATTTTTGAATAAATTTTAGCCAAACCTTCAAGACGGATTTATACAGAGTTTTTAACAATACGTCATGCTACAAAGTTTCCAAATTAATTACATACTTCCCAATTTATGACATGATCTTACAAATGAGCTCCAAGACAAATATAAATGACAAAAAAATCGTTCGAATATACAGTATCTGCTATTGTAGGAAAATTCACGGTATTACATATTAACGCATTCGGATAATCATGACAAACAGTTTTTCTGAAAGGTGGTAACATGGTCATTTAAATTCACTTTTCAAATAACACTTTCCGCTATATTAAGTAAGATCAAACTAGAATAAGAAAACGGCCTTTAACAGAGGCAGTCAAAGGTAGAAGCCAACGGAAGATATTAAACCGCTTTGTACAATATTGGCGTGTGTTTGCTTCCTCACTCGGAATAGTAAAGAATCGGGAACAGAGATATATTGCAGCATATGGTTTTCATTTATAATTGCTTTGGAATAAATATATTATTTTAAATTTAAATATATTCAGCCTTTTCGGTACCAAATTCTATACCAAAGCTATTGATGCACGCTTCTCGAACGACTACACTTAGGTTTCTAAAAGCATTTTGCGATTCACATTAGTATGTTATTTTCTTTTGACTACTAAAATACAGTATACTTTCGAAGATAGGTAGGCAGAGCAAGATATATAGGTAGTCTGGAAAATAGGTAGTACAAATCATTGCTGTAGATTGTAGTGGTTTGTGTAACATCTTCCCCCCACACACACTTGCAGTTTAACCTTTTATTAGTGTAGCTGTTAGTTATGATACCTTTATAAGAATAATTACAAAATAAAGAAATAAACGAGAAGTGTAGAGCTACTTATTCAAAATTAGGTAGTTTTTCTTAATGTGAGCTTAATGCACTTTTCCCCTTTACAAATGATTGGGACTATTGAGTCAGGTAGTTACTTCGGAAGGTCACGGTTTACTCTATGTGCAAGCAGCAGTTCTCCCACTGAAATGTTCCCTGGACAAAGCCACCCAAGCTTGGGTGAACGAAAACCAAATGATCGTTGGATGCTCTTAGGAGATACTACCAACAGGTTCGGGACAGGACAGGTTTGGGGAGGATGGGAGAGTGGAGATGGGGCTGGAAAACCAGCCCAGGAAACGTTTTCATGTTTGCAAATGCTCGCTTGCGAGATACTTATTAAAGGGAAATGATCTTTTTTTTTAATAAAAACAGTGAGTCTCTCTCTTTTTTTTTTTTTTTTCCTTTAAAGGGAGCTTTTATAACTGTCACGTGCATACATTATACTAAAGGACTGATTCCTCGAATGGGACGCTTTAGTCCTCCTCTTCTTCGTCTTCTTCCACTTTCTCCACAGAGGCTGCTGCTGACGTGGGCTCGTTGGGAACCGGAGTGCTGGAGCTCTCCTCTTTATGCTCCTTCTTCCACTTCATCCTCCGGTTCTGGAACCAGATTTTGATCTGCCTCTCCGTGAGGCAGAGGGCATGGGCAATCTCTATCCTCCGCCGGCGAGTCAGATAGCGATTGAAGTGGAATTCCTTCTCCAGCTCCAGGGTCTGATAGCGGGTATAGGTCTGGCGCCCTCGCTTCCTATCTGGACCTGAAAGCACGCACACACGTCCAGGAGTCAAGCAGGAAGAGAGGTGCAAAGTTTTTTTTCTTGCTTTTTTTTTTTTTTTTTAGAAACAACCAAACCAAACCAAACCAAACGGCCAAGCGAGAGTCAATAATCTTCTCTCACTTCCACCCGCCACCCCACTTTGCCCTAACAAAGACATTTCTGCTACGCGACCTGCCTTGCTCAGGCAGGGCAAAAATTAAGTTGCTCGAGACATAGCAAAAGTGGAGAGAAAGCATTCAGGAGAGGAGGTGGGGGAGGAAATTGCTTTTGGGAGGAGGAACTTTCCCCCAGGCGATGTATTTCCCTAAAACCTTCCAGACTTTCGCATTTCGCAAGGGAAAATAAAAAGCTGGAAGGCTGAGCTGTATTTATTTTATTTTAATGCCAGGGGGCTCCCCCACACCCCCTCCCCCGCCTGGATCGTAAACAATACATCGCATTTAGCTCCAGAAGAGCGCTCTCGTTTTTCACACAGTCTCGCCCCCAGCCGCCCCCCCACCCCCGCGTTTTCCTGTTTAGCGATTTTCTATAGATTTTTATCTCTATGGAGAGGGCAGGGGCACAAGAGCGACATGTCTCAGTAACATGCGCTGGAAAACTCCTCGTCAGCCCGGGCCCCGCTCCTGAACGCCCTCTCCCCTCCGCCTTCCCCACCAAGCAGGATTTTTTGCCCAACTTGTGCAGTGGGCAGGGGAGACACTCACCCGTGGGGGCTCTGAGAGCACGCAGCCAACTCTCCACATTTCTCAAGCAAACAGCGCAAATAAACTCAGTGCTAAAATTCTGTAGCAAACGGAGTTAAATAAATTTACGAGGATAGAACCCATTAATTGGGCAATAAAAAGTTTTATGATACTCATTTACATACAATGCCACGGGCTTTCTAGGCAATGGCGCCTCGGCTATAATTAAAACCATAAAGGCTGTGCTGACAGTAATTTTGGCGACACGCTTTGCCTGGCTGCCACAGCTCCAGCCGTCTCCGCTTGCCCCTACCTGAAGACCTCATCCAGGGGTATATCCGGAAATTAGCCTCAGCCTGGTTGTGCAGGTTGCTTTCCTCCGCTTTCTCACAGCTGGGTTTGGTTAGGTCATTGCAGAGGACGGGAATGTTCTGATCAAAAGAGGAACAATGCAGGTTGTAGGCATCAGAGCCCAGGCTGTATCCGGAAGAGAACGGGCTTTGATATATGGTACTGTTCACATTGTACAAGCCGGGCATGGAGGAGGCGAAGGCACCCGCGCCTGGTCCATAGCCGCTTCTCTGGGAGTTGCTTGCAAAGGAGCAAGAAGTAGGCTCCGCATTTTGGAAAAGAGAAGCCCCCGCCGTATATTTGCTAAAAAGCGCATTCACATAATACGAAGAACTCATAATTTTGACCTGTGATTTGTTGTCCGGCAGGCTTCAGTGTCGGTTTTACGAGGTAGCGTGATATATGATAACATTACACCCCCAGATTTACACCAAACCCCATTTTCTTTTGGACTGAGCTGCCTCCAGCACGTGACCGGTCATATGACGCCGCCCGCCAATCCCCGCCCGCCTCACAGGTGGTGCCGGCCGGGGGCCGCCGCTGCCCGGCCATGGACGGGGCCGCCGTCGGCTCGGCTCGGCTCGGCTCGGCTCGGCTCGGCTCGGCTCGGCTCGGCCCGGCTC
>NW_020451117.1:190880-194549 GCF_003343035.1 Apteryx rowi | reverse complement strand
GGAGGACGGGGAGGGGGGGCAAAAAGCTTCCAGCCATCCCGTTCGTCACCCACGCGGGATTTTCCCCCTCCGTGAGAGGAGTCGTGAAATCAGCCTGCAGCCGGGCGGATCCATGCAGGGTGCCCCCGCGGGCTGCGGGGCAGCACCTCTCCCTCTGCCCTCTCGCCGGCCGCCGCCAAGACCCGAGGGCGAGGGCACCAGGGGGCGAGGCCCCCTAAAACCAAGCCCCCCCGAAGGGTGAAGGACCCCCGAGGGAGAGGGCTCCCCGGGTGCCAGGGGCCCCGGCTCGGCACGGCGCCCGCCGCAGCCCCGGCTCCGCCGCCCCGGGGGCCGATCCTAAATCTCTGCCTGAACCTTGAAAATCAAGGCTGCAGGCGCGCCGGGTTCACTGCGTCTCCCAGAGCGAGCCCGTCCCTTCTCGCACCGATTTTCCCGGCTGGAGTAAAAAAAAAAAAAAAAGGCAAACCGTAGCGAGGATGCTACTTTCTGACCCCCTTCCCCTCCCTCAAATAAAATAAAATAAAATTAAATTAAATAAAAGTGATTTGAAGGAATGGCCTTTATAGTGCTGATTCAGATTTCAGACGCCTACTTAATGCCCCTTTTACCTTCCCATCGTACATACCTTACAGTCCTAAGCTTGAGACGGCAACGTTACACTTAGATCACGGGTAACGTTGCTGTTTTTCTAAACACTCAGCTTCTCAACAATGAGAACGGCTTTCCATTGAGGATGCTGCACCGTGCCCTTCCTTTAAACGGATCGTAAAATGAGTTTTCTTCCCTCAGACAGGGAGTCCTGGTAAAGACAGCTTTTACTGCCTGCCTGTATTGCACATCATAAACTGGAAGGAGCACAATGGAATTGCCCCGGAAATTCTCCTTTCAATTATAGTTTGGTGCCCTGTGTACAAAGACTTTCTCACCAGTTAAAATTGTTCTTGGCGATATTTCGCACGGACCCTAAACTTTATGTTTTGTAACCATGGAACACCCTCTCCGCCGCACTCCCCCCCCCCAACACACACACACACGCTTTGGGACTCTTTATGCTTGGTTATTGCAACCCTATGCATATAGGTTACTGACAGGAGCAAATAAATTCTCTAAGGCGAGATCCCTGCGATATTTGTGCTTCAGCGTATGCAAATTTGGTCCCTGTATTTAGATATTTGCCAAGTGTTAAGCAGTTGAAAATGTAGTTATTATTCGCAGGCGCAAAGGAGAATCTGGAGAAAGAGCCTTTCCTTCATTTATTTATTTCAATTCGCCAATATTAGACAATATCCCTGCGGCTGCAAAGCGCAATGTGGGAACATTCCGGCAGAAAAGGCTGCTAGAAAGGAATAAAGGCCCAAGAAGTTAAACGAAAGCGAAGCAAACAAGACAACGACTAAGAAGATCAAAGAGACTGAAGTAGATGTCATTAGACCAATAAATTGCTCCTCTGGTGACAACATACCAAGATGCAAGAAGAAAGAAACAGCAAATATAACCAATGTCTAGACTTAAATATTGATAATGCAGGACTGAATGGAATAGCTGAGCGTTTGTATTTTGGGCTCTCTGTTTCTGTAATATATGCACGCTTATGTATTTATCCTTGTGCGTGTATATCTAGTACAACCACTTTTTGTTGTCTTTCGCTCTCAGCCCTTTCTGCCAACTGCTAAGATTTCTCARGAAGTCTTCACTGAAAAAAACTTACCGGGAGCCCTAGACATGGGTCCCCACCACCTTCTTTACTCCCTCCGTCCCCTACTTGTTCGTCAAACACCAGGATAACAAATAGACTCTTAAATACGTAATTCCGTCGCACATAAAAAAAACGCTGGTTCCCCACGTCTGAAAATGCACTTTTAATTTGAACATATTTTTGCACTCGAGGAAACCGTGAACCACCACAAATCGCACTGTTTCGGTCATTGCAATGTTCTCACACGCTTTAAAAACATAACTCTAGTCGGGATTAATTTTATTTATTTTTCGCATGAGTCTGGACTACTCTTTGCATTCTGAGCTTTTGCGGGAAGTAAAAGGTAGTGGTAAAATGGTTCTCATAAGTTATAAGCGACCTGGGAGCACTACAAGATTATGGTTTGTCTGTGAAGCAGTATCTTGATGTGGCTGATACTAGTCAGGTTTTTGTTGTTTTGAAATCTCTTCTCTTCGCAATGTAGCCACAAATATAATGGAACATACTGTGCCAAGTTATTATTTAGTATGACGAGGCATAAACACTTTTAAATCTCAATATAATTTTACTGCCCAAGGAAAAAAAATAATTAATCATAACAAGCTTAACAATACTATTGTAGACAAACATTTGATAGGAAGGCTCTTATTAGAAAGCAGCAAGTGGCTTTTACAATTTATCCCTAGAAAGAATTAAATCTTTGAAATGGTGTGTGGAAAAAAATAGCACAGTGTTCACATTCCTTCCCGATGCTGAATTTCGATTTAAATAAATTGGCTTTGATTTAAGGAAACGTAAATAAAACACGGAGAAAGTAGTTCTGTTACTGAGCACTATGCAGCGATTTATTTACTTGTCTGGCTTTAACTTGGAAAATATAACATTCATACTTCAGACCACATTTTATGCTTCCCTTCCTCCTGCCTTTATTTTCCTTCCAATTACTTGTTCCTCCTCTCTTTTTGGCAACTAACATCTGAAAATAGACTACAGTTCCCCTCTAAACTTCATTCTCAAGACGTGAAGCTCAGCACAAGCAAAACGGAAAAAATATGAAAACTGCTCGGGGAAATCAAAATAAAAGGCTAGGAGAAGTTCAGAATGACTTTGAGAGACATGTCAAGTTTGCAGAGCATCAAGCTGTTAGCCTCTGTATAATGTAACTACAACGGGTCCCCCAGAGCTGAAATTGCTGGGSACACAAGCAGGGCTTTTTATTTGCATCACAGACAGCGGTTGCAGAATTTCCCTCGACGGTAAATAATTTTGAATGTAAGGTTTCTTATGTTGCCGTTTCTGTGCACAATCCTCCACGCGGCTATGTCTTGAGCTCCGCAAAGCGGCTTTCGTCTGAAAATCATTTATTTGCCTTGCTCGCCGCTCTCCGTGCGAAGCTGCCCCCTCGCAGACCCTCCTGGGGGCTGGTCAGGGGGACCCCGGGAAGCACCGGGGAGCTGGCAGTGACTTTCCTGCCGTCCTGCCCGCGCCCTGAATTCCCACTTCTGCAAATATTACATTTCTCACCAGCCCTGCAGGAGACCAGGACATTCTGTCTGCAGGCGCAGAAGTTCATCAGGGAAGGGTTGATATTTTTGGAAAGGGCAAGATAAGCTGGCAGCTCGCCACTGTGCCCGAGCTCCATCCGTTCTCTATTCACTAATAAGAAATACCTCGGTGTTTTGAGGGTAATGAATGCAGAGTGCGTCCACAGGGCAAGCTCTACCTTTGCACCGCCGCCTTGCAACGCGGCAGAGGCGATCCCGGCCGCGGCCCGGGAAAAAGGGAAACCAAACCAAAAGAATAAAAAGGCCAGAAGCAGGAAAACCCTACGGGCCTTTGTGAAAATGAAATCAGCGGTGGCGGGCAGAGTTATGCTCCCATAAAGTCGACATTTTAGGAGGGCGGCGGGGCGCGCTGATGGCGGCGGCGGGCGCCGTTTCGCGGGCGCGCAGCGCCACCTGCCGCCGCGCCCC
>NW_020451117.1:184980-190805 GCF_003343035.1 Apteryx rowi | reverse complement strand
GAGCCGCGCCGCGGCCCGCCAGCGCGCGCAAAGATAAATGTCCACCGCCCAGCCGCGATTTAAGAAGGGGAAGGCCAATAAAAGGTTGTTATTTCCGCTCGCCCGCTTTATCTAAAACAGCCAGACAAAACAAATGAAAAGGCTTTTGTAGAAAATCTTAATTGTGGCTGGACAGTTGTAAACTCATTAAGAGCCGAATTCCAGACAGTTTGCAGACCCGTCATTTATTACACACTCTTAATGCTGATTCTTTGAAGTTGCCTCTGTCTGCAACAACAGAGGGCGTCCCAGCATCCCCAAATACTGGCTCGGGGATCAATTAGGGTCTTTTTTGTGTGCGTGAGCACCGGGACGAGCTCCCTTTCACTAATTAGAACTCATCACATCTTACCCTGGATTTCTTTTACTATTTTTTTAAGGTGAAGCAACATTTTTTTTTTCTCCCGCCGTTCTGCACATCTTTAAACATCTTGCCGGCTCCCTAAGTTTTTGTCTTCAGCCCCGCAGTGTTTTACACCCCATAAATGGTTACAGCAGTCATTTTATTTTATTGCACTGTATGGCTCTGAATTTTCCTAACAACAACTTCTGTCAAGACCATAAGTGTGTTCCGTCTAATTTTCCTTTAAATATATATGTATATATATATATATAAGCATGTGCCCGTATAACAACAGGACTTCCATTATTCGACATATCCGCAACACTGTTTGGTGTTGTGCAGAAATATGTTGGGAATCATATTATGCAGGATATCCACTCCGAGCAGTAAGATGTCCGCCCCAAACAAGGGTAAATTTCAGCAAGCTCACAGACTTCGCTATTTTCTCTTGTTACTTAGCTTGGTTTGGCTTGGGGCGGCGGGGGAGGGGTGGGTGCAACGGGGGTGTGTGCGGAAATCTTCCACCCGAAAGAAGCCTTCTTTATGTTTTGGGTTTTTTTTTTTTTTAACATATTTTGCCTTCTCTGCTCTAGCCTGCTGCCAGCCCAGCTCCTTCCTTCGGCTAAATCAGCGAGTAAATTTGACACCATAAATTCTACGATAATTGTCAGTAAAATTTTATATGTATGTGTATATATATGTGTGTGCATATATAATCTGAGGCGCTAGTAAAATACAACGTGTTGTTTTTATTTGCCATGGGACATTTGAAAGGGGGAAAAAATCGCAAATGTGAACGCAAGGGAAGAAAAAATGGGTGACGCTTTAAATGACATATTTTACACGGGCAATTGTCTCTAGAAGAAGATTTAAAATGGACGTAGTGGTAAGGCGAGCCTTTTGACAAAGCTTGTTGAAGAAGTACACTTAGTTCTGGACGTTTTACCATAGGCTGATTAACCATCTCAGCTTAAATGTCGCTGTCTAATCTGATTTACATTATTGCCCACACTAAAGAACATCGGACGTTTTGGTTTGGTCTTAAATACCCCGGCTCTGCCAGACAAATTTATTAAAAATGTGTTACCTTCAGAGCATGCTCCCCTTCGTATCTGAAAGAGCTTCCTTCTTACATTGCTAAGCACCAGTTTACGAAATTATATCCGGGAGGGGCGAGCTATGCCTCCCCTCAGTGAAGCAAATACATTTAGGACTTAAATCCGCCCAAATTATCATCTCGGGTCTGCGTTTATAGAGCCGTTTGCCTTGGCTCAGAAATAATAATAATATTCCCCTCTGCAGCTGCCCTACTGCTGCCATGCCTGCTGGCTGATATCCGCAGTGATATAGAAGAACCCCTTCTTAATAATCTTAAAACATCACAAAATATAAAAGAATCAATATATTTTATTTGGCAAAAAGTTAAATATCATTTCAACACAACGGTTTGGTCAGTAGGCCATGAGGTAACTATTTCAAAATAGACAGTATACGTTCTGCATCAACATAACTTCCCAGATTTATTTTTTTTTATAATCGATACAATTTTACAATAACCAAATGCAGGTTTTCATAGTGTATAATTTATTATCAATAAAATTAACCTTCATTACAATAACCATCAAATTATTTGATTAAAATTAAAACATAATGATAGGTAGTTACCTTTTTTACATATATGTATAGCTCCGAAATCTGATAACTGCTCACTGGTGCAAAAACAATATTTAAGCTAGTCTGCTTATTTACTTTTTTAATATATAGATTATATATACAACTGACAAAGACAGTACTATATATATCAACTGTGCATACTAAAATGACTTGCTTCGAAATATTTTAGAACCGTAATTCCTAGACATCCCAGACAAATTTCTTTTTCTACTTTTTTGTGTTTAATTGGTTTATATATRTATATAATATATTTTTACAATCAAAGGTTAACTGTCTAATTATACAGAAAAGACTTAATACACTACAGAGCTATACTCTATGCAATTTTTATAATAAACAACCTGAGTTCAAATTGAATTCTAGCTTACACAATTACATCCGGTACAGCACCCAAGCACATAAATTGAGTCACAAACATAATTACCACAATAAAACACAGTGTTCAAGTATTAGAGCAGAGCTCTCTCTGCCGCGCAAAGAGCGAATAAAATTAACTACGTAGACTAAACTATACAGTCCGTAAATAGTTGTGCATTAYGAAAAGGTAGGTTTTTTTTGTTTGTTTTATTTTTTTCTGTAAGTGAAGAAACAGGTAGACTTATACAAGCCAGCTAAGCAGCCTTTTCGTGCTAATGCCCCCTTTTGCTTTCCTATTAGAAAATTAAAAGTCTTACTGTACCTCTCCTGGCAAACTGGCTATTGTGACAATCCAGGTACAATCATAATCAGAATTTGCCATGGGAAAAAATGAGGCCTGGACCCAGATGTATTGTATGGTAGGGCTCGAGGGGAGGAATTTGTTGTTGTTGTTTTTAACTTCTGTTGTTTCTTTTAATTTATGCGTTTTCAATTTAACCCGCGTATCGCCATCATTCGTCCTTTGCTCGGTCTTTGTTGATTTTCTTCATTTTCATCCTCCTGTTCTGAAACCAGATTTTCACTTGTCTCTCAGTTAAGTTGAGGAGTCTGGCCACCTCGTATCTACGGTCCCTAGTGAGATACATATTGAACAGAAACTCCTTTTCCAGTTCGAGCGTTTGATGCTTGGTGTAAGGGCACCGCTTTTTCCTGGTGGACCTTGCGTGGAGCCAGTTTGCAGCTGGATTATCTACAAGAAAAATAACAGGAGAAGTTCAGACTCGGGGGTGGGGGGTGGGCGACGGGGGAGGACTAGGGAGAGAAAAACACGCAGCTCCACAGTTTGGTGTCCTGCCTGCAAGCCGCCTAGGTATGCCGATATCGGGGTTTACGACATTCCCTTCATTTCCCCAGACATACAGGACGGTGGGACACAATGGGATCAAAATACAGACGCATGGAAAGGTCATACGCAACCACACGCGGCGGAGCCCCTCTGCCCCCGCCTCCTCTCGCCGTTTTTATTGTTTGGAGGATGCAATTTTAAAATCTCCTTTCGCCTTCTCTCCCTCGCTCTCTTTCTCTCTGCTAGCTCCCTTCCTCCTTCCCGTCCTCTCCCCCCCTGCACACACACACACACACACACACACAGGCACGCACGCACGCACACACACACCTCAGACTGCTAGCCCGGGGGCTGCCCAGCCAGACCAGCATGTCATCGAAATTGTTTCACTTTTTTAATTTTGACCTTCTCCCGTGTCATCACGGACGAGACCCAAGGAGCTGGCGACTCAGTCTACAGCTGGCATAATTAAAGCCTCGCCTGCTTAGGACCCGTATTTGCATGGCGTTATYAGCAATAGCAATTCCGCGGTGCTTTGCTCTCTGTGCAGTAGCCCTGGGAGCACCCAGGATTTTCCACCGAGAAGAGGGGGGAGGTGGGGGCATGTGTATGGGGGCAAATCAAGCCACCGACGAGGTTTGTGTTCTCAGCCCCAGGATAAGCACCCTCGCCCGAGAGCGGCCACAAAAGATCAGCCTCACATCCAGGGCTCCCTGAGTCCCCTCTCCCCGCAGTTTGCTCACGCCTGTGAGCGCAGGCGAAGCAAGAGGCTGTGGACACGTCCTGCGGAGTTTGCTCGGGGTGAAGGGGTCTGGGGGGGTGTTTTTTGTTTTTTGTTTTTTTTTTGCTAAATTGTTGTTGTAGGGTGGGTTTTCGCTTTCCTTTCAGCCTGGAAAGCTCGAGCCCTCCTAGATCCCATTTTAGCAGCCTCAGAAAGACACCGCAGGCTTTTCCACATCCCGCACCGCAGTCAGCGGGAGCAGCAGCAGCAGCAGCCGGTGCTTAGCCACGTAATTAGCCCGGCGCCTCGACACCTCCCCGCGGCCAGCGCAGCGCCCTGAAGTCCATTACCCCTGCAGTCCCACTTACTTGGATCAATCTGTGGTTTCTCTCCGTTTGCCTCACTTTCTCCATTGTTTTCAGAGAATGCGCCTTCGTGGCTTTGCTTATCCCTATCAACTGGAGGAGAACCACAAGCATAATCAGACAGAGACAAAGTGTGAGTGTCAAACGTGGTACAGTCACCCCTTCTGGCCGCCAGCGGTTCAGGTTTAATGCCGTAATGCCTGCTGGTAGGTAACCCGGGGAAAGACAAGGAGCCCGGCACAGGCTCAAGCCACGAACGCATGTACCTGCCGTCGGGCGGTGCCACGGGCGCCTGGTGGTGCGCGTAGGGGTGGTAGACGGCGGGGACGCCGCTGGCGCCGGCGGGGTGCGCGGGGCTCCAGGGGGGGCCGAAGACGGGCGCCTTGGGCTGGAAGCTGCAGGGCGCCAGCTCGGGGTGCTCGGCGAGCGCCGCCGGCCGCGGCGGCGGCCCCAGCGGCGCGGGCGCGTAGCGGGGCGCCGCCAGCTCGTCCCCCTCGGGCACCAGGAAGGAGTCCACGTAGTAAGTGCTGAGGGTCCCGGGAGCCGACATGGCGCGGGCGCGGGGCGCCGGACCCGCCGCAATTACGGGGCTGCGGGTTTCACGTAACAACTTGGTCCTGGCGAAGAAGTAGAGTCACTAATAAGTTGAAGGCTGCCTGTCAGCCCATTGGCTGCCCGCGTCACGTGGCGGGGGAGCAGAACAATAAAGTATAAATCAGTCCGCAGGCTATTAATGGGTCAGTGTTTTCCAGCCATAATTTTTATTGCGAGGCCATATGTTTTTATGCAAAGGGATATTTGAGTTATACGGCAAAGTTTGTTTTAATTGTGGCCAACTGAGATTAAAAGATCGGATTCCGTATTACAACCACCCCCCTTCTTTCTTTCTTTCTTCTTATTTTTTTTCCTAAGCGGACTATTTTATATCATAATTAATCAGCCCATCAGTGGGTCGTGTTCCCTGTGGAAAAAAAAAAAAACCTTCTGATCGGAGACCTTCACATAAAATTATACAATAATTGAAGCAATAAAAAAGCAAAATAGCAGTTGCGGTATACTGTATTTAAATATATATTTATTATATTTCATAAGGAGTTATTGTTCAGGAACCACGGGGTTGTTATTAAGTCAGTAACTATGAGCATACTCATTTGCATCGCTGTGTTTCACAGCAGTAAAAATTTACGAGTGCTTGGAAAGGTTAAATTATACTATTGTGTTTAGTTTGGGAACTAACTGTAAATAATACTGTTCCGTTTAGTTCGGAGCTAACTAGGGCTGGCAATGAAAAGTCAAATGCAACATATCCTCCTTCCGAAACTGCTCTGCAGTGCCTACCCTCGCCGCCCCGGCCGGGGAACGAGGAGGGGGCACTTTTCGAAATGCTTACGGCAAATTCGCACTTTTGCCGACGACAAACTCGCCGGCGACCCGCGAGTCCTGCCCGCGCCGGCGGCCCGCGGCGGGCACCAAACTGCG
>NW_020451117.1:182242-184754 GCF_003343035.1 Apteryx rowi | reverse complement strand
AGAGAGGCAGGAGGGCAGGGGGCGGCCGTATGTATCCAGCCGCTTCATTCTTAAATATGCACCAAAGCAGCAGGGGGAAAGGGGAGAAAAAGCCCTGTCTTGCCCGCTGCCGAAAGGCACCCTGCTTGTCAGCGTGACTATAAAAGGGGCGCTTGCTTTTGCTTGTACCGCATTCTGATGAATTAAATTTATGTGCAAATATAGTTATTTATTTGCTGGCACGTCCTTTGACTCCAGGACACACACTAGCAGCATCAGGAGCCCAGCGGAGGGTTACAGTCCTCTGCAGAAGGAGAGGAGGGGAGGGTGTGCGGGGGAAAGTAAGACGCGGCCAGATCCAAGTCCAGTGTTATGAATTAAAGTGGTGGCTGGACATTTTGCAAATATGACTGTGGACTTCGTGATTTTCTCCGGCGGACATGCACGCTGTTTATTGCCTGTTGTTTGCAAAGAAATGTGGTCAATGGGATGCAGGGGGGACGAAAATCTCTGTAAGAGGCTCAATTTACTCGAAAGATTTTTAATGAAAATAGAGMCAAGCAAATGGTAGGGACGGCTGGCTAATAATTAAAATCACGTGTAAATATTGTGCATGCAAAGTGTGGTTCTAATTAGTTTTACATCGCTATGTGGGCTTCCTCTCTCTCTGTGTCTCTCCCTCTCCCTCTCTCTCTCTCCCCCTCTCTCCTTCTCTCTTTTTTTTTCTTTTCGTGTCTTCCCAACAGTATAATCAGAAATCTTACAGACATCCTATTTTAACAACGTTCTCTCTCTCTATTCGGGATTGTAAAGGCCCATAATGAAACTATTATCCCCCCTTAGAGTTAGAAAATTACAGAACAATTACAAGACCTCCACAAACAAGTAGCCCGTTAATTTCTATCAATTAAAAAATGCAAATAAAGATCTCCTCGTCTATTTTTGTGGCCATTGTATAGACATTCCGTAATATAAAATAATTGTATTTCTTTCCTGGAAAGACGGAACTCGACGTCATTTGTATTTATTATTAAGAGTCAGCTGTGGTGAAATGTGATTGTAGAACTTCCTTTTTCCATTCAGAAAAAAATAATCTTAGCTGCAGGAGTCCTGGATGTTTATATTCGAATTTGGGTTCTCAGCTTGCAGCGGGTTTAATTTTTTTGGTTCCTCACCAAAAATAATAGTAATGGAATAACAATAACAATAACGTTTAAAAGAACGTGTCTGTATTTTTATTTCCCTGTATTTTTCTTAATCTTTTCACTGCCAGCACCCAAGTGTCAGGAAAGGGTATACAGAAAGCAAGGGTCAAAATATAGCAAATAATTACAGACATTTTTCACGCGGTCAAGTTTTTGATAATAACACTCGAACTTTCGCCTCTCTTTTGTCCTGTAACAGCGAGTTTTCCCGAAGTATATTTTACATACGGGCCACGAGGCTTGTGAGGGGTGCATTAGCCTCATACAATATGCGTTTCAAATAGTTTAAGCATCACGATGACTTACATAGATGCAACAGACCACAAAGAGGGAAAAAATACACCTTCACATCAAATCGTAATATGAAATCGGAATAGTTAGGAATGAAGCTCTATTTCAGCAATTGTGGCTAAAAAAAAAATACACCCTGACCTCCATCCCGGCATAATCAAATTACAAAGCTACAATTCCGCTGGCTGTTACTCCCAACAGCAACAGGAAGGACATCGTCATTTTTAAGTAAGGGGCATCAGTAAGTGCTATTTCATTAGCAGTACACTGCAGAGCGAGTACATAGGCTTGGGGCTTTGGGGGAGGATTCTGCAGGCTTTTGCGATCTCTATTGAACTGGAAGTTCAGGATCGCCTTTTCCCAGCGTTTCCTGCGATTGCAAACGTTTCTTACGAACTCGCCCGTTCTGCAAATACACAGAGGTATTTTGGCACAGCGGACAGAAAAAAAAAAAAGATTCAGATTTTGGGGGGTGCAATCCAAAATTAGAATGATGCGATTCAAATGGGAAATACTGCACAGAGGCAAACCTATGTACAAGCGCTATATAGACAGGCACGTACACACATATGTACCATTAATACACTCCCTGTATGTACACAGACGTAGCAGAAACCCCGTCAGACGCGCAGTGCGTATAGAGGCAGAAACAGACGCTTATATTTGACTGCAAAGCAAAGATCTGCTCCTGCCCCAGGCAAGGCGTCTCCTTCTACAAGTATCCAGCTAGGGAACCAGATAAAATCCGCTTTCCAACCTACTGCGAGTTCCTGCAGCTCGGCCGAGAGTTTTTAAAAAGCTTTTTCTTCTTTAAATTAGAAAAATCACCGTCATGAAAAAAAAAAAAACCCCAAACGAGTGTTTTTTTCTGCTCTTTTTTATTTTTTCTGCCTTTTTTTTTTAAGGGTGTTGCCCTCTCCCAGGCTTCCCCCCAAATCCTGCCAGCCGCGAGCGGTGCCGCTCTGCGAGCGGAGCCGGGGGCAGCTCCCGCTCCGGGGCGCGCCGCGGACACAAAAGGCGGCGGCGGCAAGGGCGGC
>NW_020451117.1:175310-181922 GCF_003343035.1 Apteryx rowi | reverse complement strand
CCACGCTCGCCGGGGCCTTGCTTGTGTTGGTGCTCGGCGTGGGGCAGACTTGATCTCTTTCCCCTCCATCAGGGAGCAGAGAGCCTTTTGCTCGCTCTTTTTTTAATAAATCCAGACAGAAAAATAAAAAAGCCACTCCCCACCCCCCACCCCGCCGACCCACGCCGAGCAGAATGCAAAAACGCACCTGACCTTGAATGCAGCCTGCAAGAGATATTAAAATCCCGTAAGCAGGCAGGGACTCGCTTAGGAGCTAGCTAACCTTGAAGAACTTGTCAAGCTTCCCCCCTTGTCTGCCGTGTTTATCTGAGGAATCAAAGGAGCCTCCGTTGCAGATGGGAAACAATGGCATTGGGACTTGACGCTTAGAGATAACTTCGGCGTTAAGATTTCTTCGGGCACAAAGGACCCTCGCACCAAGCATACCTGGTGATGATATCAACTGAAGTAATTAAGGCAGTTTCGTGCTGTAGAGAGAAAGGTGGAGCCCCAACAACATGAAACTACCTAAACCACAGAGCAGTTCTCAGGCGCTAATTATTACTTTCCCCATAGCCGTGGTCTTTAACGCAAGGATCCCACTACGAAAATAAAACCAAAAACGTGACTAAAACACCCCTCTCGCCCGCCCGCACACCCAGCCGGCATCCCTCCGCCCCCCCCCCCCAGCCAGCCTTGGCGGGTTAATGAAAACAAGAGAAATATAATAATAACCTTCCCTACGGGCAGCTTTCGCCTCTCCATGCAGATGCAAACGGGAAGAAAAGGCCGTGCACGACAATGTTACATCATAAAAAGCTAACGGCTCCCAATAAGCCCGGGTTCAAAGTCTATCCCCCCCCCCTCCTCCCAGCGCACACATACCCTGGAAGAAAGCATTAGCTGTCGCTCTTATCCCAGCCCTCGTTTTGCCTTCCCTTTGTGCACGACCCTACTAGATAAACATGCAGCAAAGAAGGGAGGGAGGATGCAAAAAGCAGCATCGGTTAAATAAGCTCTTCCGCATGCAGACAGGTAGGGAACAGCCTTGTCTGAGGGGGTTGGAAGCGGCCCGGTGGCAGCAGGGAGAGACTAATATCACCCCCTCCCCATGTGCTCACCTTCACGATTTCTTCTGAGCCCTGACATAAAGCTAGATTTTTGTCACTGTTCTCTGGAGTTAAAGATCTCCGCACACTTGTAGGTGTTTGATTAAAAAAAAAAAAATCGGTTCCCTACCCTCAAGAAATAGTAATTTGCTTCCTCAGTCTATGCAGCTCCTCAGTCAACTGAAACCACTCGTTCAAGACAGCAACAATCCAGATATACTAGCAAGTCATAAAACTGAACAAAAGCCGACAAACCTTAGAGCACCATCGCTATATGGCCCAGACAAATTACGACCGTCTAGGTAATATTTAAATAGATTCCTAAAGTAATTGCAGGGGGTTTAGGCAACTATTCCTGTTGTAAATGTTCTTGAAGACATAAAGTAGAACCTGAGGATAAACAGTCACAAAAAAAGGTAAAATTAAAAGGATCCATTCCACGTTTTTTATTCTTCTATGAGAACATAAACATCGTCTTTTTCACGCACAGCAGCATTACAATATTAATTTATTCCGATTTAAGGTAAGAACTAGATATAGCTAGAACTAACATTTATAATAACGATAGAATGCATTTGCTTAAAACAGTATCGGCATTTTCATAATAATAGACATTTATACATATCTGTATTTATAGTTTTTCCCCTTCTTTATTTTTTCTCTCTTTTTTTTCACCTATATGTTTGACCCTTTAATGTATGTAACTTCACAGTATAAAAGAAGACGGACATATTCTCCCTTGCTATCTTAGACTCTGGCTCAGAAAGTCCTTCTGATGTTCAGGATAGACATTTTTGAGTAAAATTAGTGAGGAAAAAGTGACTATTATTTTCTCAAGGGGGAATGTTGTGTGCTTGTCATGTGTTACCAACGGTAACGTTATTTATAGACAAAAATTCACTAATTCCACATATTTAAGCAAAACTACGTTAAGTAAATATCTACAACCAGAAAGAGAGAGAGAAATTCAGAGGTAAGTGTCCATAAGCAACACGAACTCTTTTATACCTTTAAAGAGAAGAGATTTCATTTCCTGGCCAATTTTAAAGCTGTATTATTGACTTTTAAGGTAAAGCAAAAACAAAAACAAACAAAAAAAAACACTCTTACACCAGTTCCCATGAAGCTCTTTTAAAGCATGCCTGCATTTCATTATTGTAAGTCCTGCTTGTCGAAGGAAAAAGGGAGGAGGGGGAGAAAAGGAAAACGGAGGGGGCAAAGCTGAGCACCCAATATATATAAATATGGCAAGACTTAAATTATTAATTCTGAAGCTACATACAGTACAAATTACATCACCTATAATTTAAAAGAATGCGCCTTTAACCGAGCCTGTTTACTTTTCAAAGAGATATAGGGGGGAATGATATTTGCAACTCCTGAAATAATATTTATTTGTTTCAAGCCTTAAAAAGGACAATTGAGACCCGGGGAAATCTAAAGGAACGAGGGAAGTTCATACATGGCATTTTGTGCCTTAGCATGGCTCACCCCCCATGCCCACCCCAAGAAGCAGCTATAAAGAGGTTAAGGACATACTGAGAATGTCTAAAATCGTTAATCCATACAGGTGCGGATGACTACAGCCTAGGAAAATGATACTGGCTCTTTAAACCATAAAGATGTGTTTATAGGTTCATCAAGAGAAATTAAAGTTGGCTGTGAGCTCCCGAATTCTATTCTCTCTGTTCATTTTCTTCAGTTTCATTCTGCGGTTCTGAAACCAGATTTTAACTTGTCTGTCTGTGAGGTGGACTGTGCGGCTGATCTCTAGGCGACGCTCACGAGTCAGGTACATATTGAACAGAAACTCCTTTTCCAGCTCGAGAGTTTGATGCTTGGTATAGGGGCACCGTTTCTTTCTGCCACTTTTTGCGGTTAGCCAGTTTGCTGCATTTTCTCCTTTTGAATTGCCTAGTTTTAAGAAAGTAAAAAAGGGACATTACCAGCGGGTACGAGGCAAAGAGCCGGGGAGGGAAAGGGTGGAAAGAGCGTGTGCGTGTGCACAGGGGTTCACTCCTCCAGCTGCGGCCCCGGGCACAGTTTAAATGCAGGGAGTCCGTGTGGGAACTTCGTTTCCCTGAACTTCAAAGCAGCTCCGAAAGGCCCGAGAACTCGCTGGAAAAAGCCTGCCTCTGCCCCAAAATACTAGGGAGCCTCCGGCGGGGAAAGATGCCCAGTGGGCAGTTCATCTCGGACCCCCCCAAAACAGGCTTTTGCTGGCTCCCCCTCGGCCGCTCCCAGCCCACAGCTACTGAGGGGCGGCCTGATGGCTGGCCTGGGGGCATTTCCCTCCCCTCCCCAAACACCTGTTTCCAAAAAGCAAAGCCTGCGGGTCAGAACTTCGTAAGTGTGCTCTGGTGGCGGAAAACAAGGTGAGCTGCAGAGCCGGAGCCTCCCTGCCTCTAGTCCCTGCATTCCCGGAAAGCTTCGCCCTGGCTCTCTGTTTCCAAACGATTTCGTGGGGAAAAAATATCCCCCTTTGCAGGGTGTTTATTCCTATTATTGAAACCGGATGGGAAGGAATAATACCGATCCCTCGATGGCTGAGTGGTTCGTGGGTTTGGGACTGGCTCTCTAGTTGTTTTCTGCTTGCTTTTTGTTTTGATCTTATTATTTTCCAACGGGAGGCCCGAAGGAATAACAGAGCGTCTGAAATGCTGCCGGGGAGAAGAGCCTGAAAAGTCTGCAGCCCAGGGAAGGGGAGTTATTTTTTTTGCCATGAGGAGCAGAAAGGGAAATAAATAGGCAAATTAATAAATAACAACCCTGTTATCTAGTGTAGACGCTGAAGGATACTCGTGGTGCATTCATCAGCCTAATTTGATAGCAGTTCATAGATGGCACATTTCAGTGCGGCTGTTATTCCGAAAAGCATTCTGGATCGTAAAATATAACTTACCGCGTTAATAGGTTTATTTGTTGGCACTGCTTATTGTTTATTTTGGATGCTTTACAAACATCTCTGTTATCTGGCAGGCACCTTCACATCACTGGGAAAAGACTGATCTTGTTTTCCTATACGCTTAAGCTGCATGAAGGCTAAAGTCACCCAGAGCGAAGGCTCTAAGTGTTTTTAACTATAGGATGGACATTAATTTTTACTGCAACCCTATGCCCGAATATTACAAAGTTCAGAAGGTCAGTCTGAGCAGCGCTTCTTGGCAGCCCTGCAGGGCTGCTGGGATCCTCCTTTTGCACTGTGATGCCACTATGATCCTCAACTGCTTTTCTCTCTCGTTTTTTTTGTTTCGTTCCTATCATCATCACCATCATCACCATCATCATCATCATCATCATCATCATTGTTTGCTTACCTACGGGCTCTTTCTCAGGAGAGGCTTTGCTGCTCTCTGACGGAGCTGGCGAGAGCTCCTCTGCCGTCGAAGATGAAGCCTGAGTCTCTTCCTCCCTCTGGGAGACGCACGCCAAGGGGCTGGGGGAGCGCTCCTCGTCCTCGGTCCTCCCGGCGCCCGGCACGGAAGGCAGAGGCGGGGGCGCCTCGAAGCGGCCCGGGGGCCGCGGCGGGAAGGGGGCGGCGGCGGCGGCGGCGGGCCCCGCGCCGCAGCTCCGCGCCGCGCCGTACGCCTGCGACAGGCGGAAATAGCCCGGCACCGGCACCCCGCCGCCGGGGCTGGCGGAGCCGGCCTCGGCGCTCAGCCGCGGGAACGGAGCGGGCTCGGAGGCGGCCGAGCCCTTGGGGCATTTGTCTGAGTCATAGAGGCAGTAGGAGTTCTCCTCTTTAATGTTTTGAGCAAAGGAGCACGAGGTGGCCTGCTGGCTCTCCGGCTCTTCCATGCGGCAGGACCGCGGGGGGTCTAGCCACACTTCCATGCCGGACACGTAGGGGTGCGAGGTGGGGACCATGCTTGGAGAAGTACCTTCATTGCGTTTGCCCAAAACGGGGAAAAGTCCGCAGCTTTGCAACCCGTAGGACAGATCGGACGCTTGTGGCAGGTAGATCCCACTGCTGGGATAGTAGCCGCCTCCGCCTCCGCCTCCGCCTCCTGCTCCCGCCGCTTCCCCTCTGCCCGAGCTGATCAGGGAGTCTACCAAAAAAGAGTTTGCAGCCGGGCTCTCTGAGCATGACATTGTTGTGGAATAATTTGGCGAAGGGAGCAGATAGCCCTTTCTGGCTGACATTTCTTGTGCAAAACATGCTGAATATGATTAGAGATACCCCCGCTCCACGGCGAATGCTTGCAGCCAATGGAAACCCGGGCCTCCCCAGCAACCCCTCCCAGTCTGGTTTCGTATGCACGGAGCTGCTCTCAGGTCGACCTCTGAATTTGGGATATATATGTATATAAATGTGTGATATGGATTTCTGTACACACGCGCGCGCACACTTCGTGCACGTGTGTGTGCCTGCGCCTGTGCGGAGAGCTGCACTCCGGGAAGGCGGTCGGAGCGCGTTTTGGTGGCACTTACTCCAACTTTCGCTTCCCTGTTATCACACGCGCCACTATAAAATAGCCCTGAGGTCTTGATGTTTATTATACCTAGGATGAAGCGGTACACAGATGAAGCTTTTATTATCACTTCTCTCCCCGCAGTCGGGCTTTCAGGAAGTAATGCATGCTCAACTCACTGCACAGCCTATGTTTGTCACGAAATTAATAAAGCCACGGCTCGTCCTGCTTTGTATGCTTAGGCTCTGCGCATTTTATTTGATTGTCTAATTTTTAAGAAATAAAAGACATGTTATTGTTTATCACGGATCATTGGAAACTGTAAACGGGCCTCGTGTCGCTAGCGTTAAACTACTGATGAATGGGCTGTTTCCAGCCTAACATCACCACCAAAACCCCAGGTTAGACTTAAATTTACTAGAAATAAAATGTTTGCTGCTGCGCTGAAGAATCTGTTAGGAAGCAATGCCACTCTAGGAGGACTGATTGTGTGGTTGCAGCTTCCAGTGCTTTAGTTAACGCTGGACTCTTCCCGAGGTCTGATCGCCGCTTAAAATATAAAGCCAGACATATGCCACAGAAAAAATCCAGACGTGAGCAGTTCAAATGGATTCTCACAGGATGCTACACACCCTGTTTATTGATGTGTTTATATTTGGGAGATCATTTTTATTTCCCCCCTCCCCATTTGGGTCATTCACTTTTCGTCTCTTCAAAAGCACCGTCTCTTTCACAAGCAAAGTACTAAATAATGGAAAGAATAAGTAGATGAATCCAGAGATACTAGACAGCTCTGTCCAGTCAACATGCAATTGTGGCGGAGGTAACAGAGAGATAGCAGACAGACAGGCACACAGACAGAGAGACAGATAGATTTTCTAATGAATCGCTAAATGATCCTGGCTTTCACTTCCATCATCTCTCGCTTATGCTATTCCGAAGTCGCCTAACTGCCTGGCCCGGAGGATTAAGGGTTCTTTAGTCGAAACAAAGTCTGGGGCCGCTCAGGGCTTTCCCAGCGTCTGCTCCCCATCCCTGCCGCCGCGCAGGGCTGGCTCCCCTGTTCCAGCCCCTCCGCCCGGCGGACCGCGGTCCGCCCGGGCTCTGCTTCC
>NW_020451117.1:169593-174932 GCF_003343035.1 Apteryx rowi | reverse complement strand
TTTGTCATTCCCCTAGACAAGTTATTCTGAAACGTGCTGAAGACAGCGGGACGCAAATGTTAGTTTCCGTAGGCAAGTTAAGCTGGTGGGGCCCTCCCGAGGCTCTGTCCTTGTCAGATGGAAACGCTGGAGCAGGGAGAGGTTGTTAGAATTTGGCAATACCCATAAAACCTTTATGGAAAGGCGTCTTATTTTTCCAGTGTTAGCGAATGTGCGTTATAGCACAGCTTACTTATGAGTGCTAAGCGGGTCTTGCCTGTCGGATGCGGTGATAGGAGTAGATCCAACAGCCTATAGAAACCCTTCGATTTTTTCCCGCATTTCCTTCTGTTATGTTGTTTGTATTTCCCAAACCCGACTTTCCCCATAACGTGTTAATGTGTGATGGACAAACCCTTATCAGATTCCTGTGAGGGCCATATCACTGCTAACAAAATTAATACCATATAAGGAACCATTTTATTGGCTAGTATACAGGAAGGCTATTATCAATAGGCTTAACGTTATAAATACAGATCTAAATAAAATGAAATGTGAGCCCGAACTCCACGTTCCAAATACATTTCTCTACACAAGTCAGGTATAAAAATTACTCCGGGGAAGTCCGCTCTTGCGGTATGTTTATTCTGCATTTGCCAAATTAAATAGAAATGGATTGCAAACCTAAAACCCATACGGAATGGAGGAGTAACACTTGAAATCCTTCCAAAGCTGTTTTTAAAATAAGCAGGTCGCTTTAAAAAATTTGATTAAAGAGGGAAAAGGCCTATAAAATTACATTACAATCCTCGTCAGCCTAAATAAAATTACTCCAAACGTATTGGATCAAACACGAATTGGCTTCTCTTTCCTCTTTGAAAGCTGATGCAGAGAAATCAGACAAAAGACACAGGGGCCAGAGACTATTCGGAAGAAGAAAACTATTTTTTTATTTAACTTTTCTTCCGCCCCTGTATAGTTTTTGTGGCAAAAGGTTCGCCACGCAGGGGCTCGGTTTTAGCCCTCGGTTACTTTGACCAAAAGGAAAGTGCCTGGGTCCTGCAGAAGCTGCCATCGGAAACACTGATCTCTGCCCTTTTTTATTTTGTTTATAATAATGAGCAGTGTTGGTTTGATGGTCAAGGCACTCCGGCTAGATCATGAACTCAGCTCTGCGGTGTATTATCCCTGCTTTCTTTAATCGCTAACAAGGCCAAGGCAAATAGTAACCAGCATCATCAAACCCAGTGAAGTAAAACTAATAATGTTCGCTTGATTCTTAACTATAAAAGATAATGGTCAATTC
The DNA here is from genome assembly GCF_003343035.1 of Apteryx rowi. Lineage (NCBI taxonomy): Eukaryota > Metazoa > Chordata > Aves > Apterygiformes > Apterygidae > Apteryx > Apteryx rowi. The sequence continues at coordinate 173,647 of NW_020451117.1, read as the reverse complement.
TGACTAAACTGAGCTAATTTGGCATGCATTGTGTGTAGCTACTGCATTTCCAGAGCTTAACAATGTGTCCCTTGGAGGTTAACCCCTATTTAAAATAAATTTTAAATAATATTGTGGACACCAGGGGACGAGAAATACTTTATTTTTAATTCTACTTCTCTAAGTAAAGCTATCCGAGGGTCCATAAATTCGAGCAAATAAAATTCTGATAAATATCAAAACCAGTAAGAAGGTGGTTTCGGGGAGAATCTAAACTCACGGCGTGCATAGACAACACTATCAAAACAAAGCTTTATTGATCTAAGAAAAATATAATAGATGCATTAATAGAGTCGTTAACCTGTTTTATTGGTTTAACTAAAATTAAAAACAAAAAGGGAATAAATAAAACTTGACAGCTCAGCCTAAACAAACTCTGGTTGGAAATTTCAAAATGCATCATGTTAAATCATGATTTATCCATTTATTATATCCCGTATAAACCAAAAGATACCGCAATGTTAATCAAGAAACGCATTTTGTAAGCTAATTAAAATATGCTCTAATTTATAGACACGGGAAAACTACAATTTGCAAAATTTTAAATGGCCTTGCAGTTTGTAATAGGAGTGCATGCGTCGCCTATCTGAGGATATAGATGCAGATTACATTTTATATATCGCGAAAAAATTAATGCAATCAGAGTATAGTTATTTAATATTGGAACTGTCAGTTGTCAGGAACGTACATGTGTGCCGGATTCCTTTTTTTTATTTCTTTCTGGATTTTCTCCAAAGAAGGCGGAATTCAAACAGGAGGTTTAGGAACTATGTCCGTGCCGAGTTAGGTGACAAGTGACGGCCCCACTAATTTTATCTTTACTATAAATTCTTTCCCAATGGGGGGGTGGCTTGTTGTGGCGGATTATCCTGTTAAAAATTAGGGTGAGATTTAATTTTATTCCAGTTATTCCAGCCATCCAGAGGCCTGTTCTCCTAAACATATTTTATAGCAAATGTGTATCGTTTTACTCATTTGGATTAGGAACATATTTTGCAAGCGTTTCTGACGAGCTCCAAATTCTAGTATGCGGCAGAACAAAATACACCTCAGCCAATTCATTAAGGGTTTATCTCACCGTCATTCCTAGGACCCTGTTAAGAAGAACGGTGCTTCCTGTTGTCTGTACAGCCCTAAACACCGTCCAGAAGCAGCAGTGATATCGGGTTATACATGTATGGGTAAAATCTTAAATATATGGGCCTGTCTTCTAAGTGTACCCTTACTGAGAGAAATGGGCCGCACAGCTGTATTAAACATTTGAAACTGTATCGCTTCTCCCCTTTTTGTAGCAGTCTTTTCTTTAAATAAGATCTGGATATAAACACAAATATCTTTTTTGGTTGCAGTATAGCTTGGCTCTCAGACACGCACGTCGGTCTGAAGTTTCGATTTCAGAGCGTTTAATTAAAAGATTGTGACAAAAAAAAAAAAAAAAAAGACAACAAAACACAAACCAGAAGAGCTTATGAAAAAGCCTCCCAGGGTTTTGGATGTGGTATGTGAACTGAAGTTGAGCACGCGATTAATTAAACACAGTGTAGACACTGAGTTGACTTCGCCTCTTCCTTCCAAAATATGCAAGCCCAAATCATGTGAAATAATAAACAATTATTGTAAGAAACAAGCTTGTTTTTTTTTTTAATATTATCCTATGACCGCGGCCGTCAGTAAACAATCCGTAACCAGAGGGCGCTTTAACTGCTGCTGGGGGCCCTTTGATTTATTCAGTTGAGCATTGAATGGGCAGGGAAACAACAAGGGGAAAAATAAATATTTGATCAAATATGCTGAGTTTAACTTGACTGGTGTAAAATGAAATTTAGCAAAAGGACCCTCGGCAATTGCCCTGCTCCTCCTCGAGACGTGACTTCTTAAGCCCTGACATTTCCGAGGAGAGGTCAAAAGAGATCAAAATCCCCGAGCTTTTAATGGAACATCTTTGATGAAATCGATAGGTTCCGATAACCATCTCAAAACTGCTCTCTACCGACCGAACATGTGCTTTTAACTATACTTTCAACAGTTCTCTACAAGCACAAATTGAAAGGACTTCTTAAAAAATACTGCAGGCATGTTGCATTAGTTTACATATGAAGACGCTTAGGGGAACAAGGACAAAATGATCCCTTTTTCAGACAGATATTTAAATATTGTATACTCTCTCGAAAGAAACGCGTGGATTAAAATATGCAGCCAAACCAGTATGCCCGCACAACACCACCTTCCTCCCCCCCCGCCCCCTTTCTCAAATGGAGACATAACAAAAACATGTGAAACTTTTATGGGCGAGAAAAGTAACCTGGAGTTAGAGATACTCGTAGCGAGGGTAGAGTTTCAAAGCTACAACCCAGAGCAGCCCTCAGCACATGAGATTGTGTGACTATTGTTTGTTTACAACACATGTGCTATTTGAGATAGATAGATAGATAGATAGATAGATGATAGATATCCAAATCTAGTTTTACACGACCATTGACTTAATATGCAACCAAATACGTAGTTTTTAGTATAAGTGTGTCAAAACTTGTTTGCCATAATCTGTGTCCAGCTGCGATGAAACAACTAGCCTTTAAAGTTACCAAACTACCCTTACTGAACTACAGTTCAAGTCCAATAAGACCGTCAGAATTGTCTGTCATTTGCAGTCTGTGTTACCATAGATCTATTTGATTGAAGACACCTACTGTTCCACACATAAATGTCAAGTTTCATAATATTTCCAGTGCTACGATTTTTATAAATGGAAGAAATCTACAAGTTTCGCTGGAAAAAAAATTATTTCCAGATAACGTGGATTTTCCACGCCGCTGGCCAAAACTTTATGAAGAGAAAGAAAAAGGTCAACCGAAACTCAGAAAGTTCCTCAAATATTATTCACCTCGTAAGTTTAATCACCAACTTCTTGAATCGCTTCCCCTCCCCATGGTTCTCTTCAAAAGTGCTTAATTGAAACAAAGTCGAAGCAGGGGTCGTCCAAACTCTCTAAAAACCACTCTGATAACGGCACATTCTTCTCATTGCTCCACGCAGGGTACAGAGAAAGCACTTACCTTCGCGCATTGCCCACCCCAGAGCCAAGCGGCTCTAACTCCTCAGACAGGCCTTGGGGAAGGTTTCTCCTGGGTTCACAAGCGAGCCAGCGGTCGCCGCTACTTGTGCAAACCCTGGCCCAGAAAGTGAAATAATTTAACGTGCGGCTCCTAGGATGTAAAGTGAACAAAGGCCAAGATTTTCCAGGGCTGCTCCCCTCGCCCGGGGCGGCTTTGACATTGATCTGAAGATCGCCATCTCGTGGCAAGCCGGGCCCTGCGCCGCCGCGGCCCCGGCTCCGGCCGCAGTCCCCCGGCCCCGGCCCCGGCCCCGGCCCCGCGGAGCGGATCCCCTTCCCAGCCGCGGAGACACGGCTGCGCAACCTCCGCGGCGTTTATAGCCGGGCACTCGGCATATGCAAGCGGACAAGTCACGGACACTTTTTATGGCCACATTGTCACAGCGGCACAGAGGATGCGATTTTATTGGGCTGGGAAATCAAACCCCAACCAGAGAAACTCCATGGTTTAACTGTCTCCAGGATTGGCTATGAATGCCAGTTAATTTTTAACCAGGAAAGGAAGCTTTCTTGCTAAACTTTCATTGCCATTCAGCTCTCCATCAGTCCCTCTGTCTCTCCCCGCCGCCTGCCTGTGTCTGTCCGTCCATCCACCTCTTTTTAACGTGCATGCCACTGTAGCACGCCAGACAAACAAACAAACAAACAAACAAGCAAAGTTCCCTTTCCCCCCCCCTCGTTTTTTTTATCATTTCCTTTGACTAGACGTTGTCTGACTGGGTGGCGGGTGTCAACAAAGGCCCAAAGTCAGTAAGTCCTTCACCTCAAGGTTATGGGTGATGTCCAAGCAATACAGAAGTTCAAAGCCAGTAAACAATATGAAAACAGAATGTACTTTCTTTTCCTGATTAGGATTAGGGTCAACATTAAAGATTCAAACACTCTTCCCAAAACACATTCCCA
>NW_020451117.1:162727-169513 GCF_003343035.1 Apteryx rowi | reverse complement strand
GATCAAGGACAATTTCAAACAGACCATTTCCACCACACCGCCATGCGGAATTTTTTTTTCAAATACAACAATTTTCTTAGGGCTCTCACAGTATTAAACACACACATCAGTTCGTTCGTACCTTCGCTTTGGTGGTGGTCTTATAAAATATGCCCCAACCGCTACCGACACTACCAACAATTCAAAAGTAGCTCTCCTGGACACATGTGGTCTGAAGAAAACAGTAATGTCACATCAACCCCCAGAACATAAGATCTTTCCCTGCCTGCATTGTACAAAGGATAAGGAAAGGGCTATGCATGTAGCGAGCTATGAACATTCTTAATTTCCATTCTTTTTTCCCTGTAGCCCGCTGAAACGATGCTTGAGCAAGGTTGGTTTCACTTGTTTACTCCACACAAAAAAAGCGAAGATTCATAAAGGAATAATAATTAGCCCAAAATGACTGAACAAGGCCATGAAGAATTTCGAGTCCCAAACTTACACCAGATAAAATAATATGCAGTAACGTAACACCAGAATAAAAATATAAAGTTTCCATTTTTTTATTTTCCTTGTGYGCTGTTCCACTGTATACATGCAACCAAATACTTTCTCATATTAAAAGAAAACTGTATATACATATAGATGATACATATTGAAAACAGTGATGTCATATAAAGATATTGCATTTTGTGAACTGTGTCAAAGAAATTACATCCTTTTGGTAAATTTATTGTTCAGAAAACATTCTTATCACCACGTTGTTGCACATGTAAAGAAATTTCACACCCTCTATCCTCAAAGAAAAAAAAAGAAAAAAAAGCATTTGAACAAAATAGGTCATGGGTTCTTTTTTTATTATGTACAAGTCTTGTAAAACACCGTTCATGTATGAAATATACATTCAGATATTCTCAACAGCAAATTACCTTAACGGTAGAACACCGTATCCTTTGTAAAMTGATATAGACTTTTAAATATTTTCCTTTTTTTTCCTTTTTCTTTTTAAATTGCATTTTTTCACGCTTTGGTTCCTGCAGGGAAATATATATATTTATAGATATTTAAAATAACTCCAAACAACTCTCCATTCTTTGCATATGTGGACTGAGCGACAAAGTAGAGCTCTTGACATTTAAAGTAGACAACAACAAAATTACCATATTTACATCGTTTGGCTTCTGATTAAATTCCTCACTAGTCACCTTCTAAAGAATATGCGATTCAGTTATTTTAATGATCCGATGTTAGTGCATTGCACAACTCCAAGTTTCAATTAAGTGTTGTGTGGTATTTGCCAAACTGTCGTTCTCCATAGGTATTTCCTGGAGAAAGTTTGTGAGCCAGAAGCCAGAAGGTTAGTTTCCTTTATGTATTTGTTTCTCTTAAAACACTGAAATTCACACTTTTTGCCATTTTATTTTTAGCATTTATATATGATTTGTCTCCAAAAAGATGACAGCACATAGCCAGTTGTCATAAATAAAACGTGAGCTAATTAAAATTTGCTAAATCTTTGCTTTTTTTTTCTTCAGTGATTGTTTCTTTATGATATATGGCAAATTTATACCTGATATTCTTAAAGTAAATAATTAAGTCTTTTGTTTACTTCTCTTTCTTCCCCCTACCCACTCCTTACCACCCCTATCCCCAAGGAAATAAGATTATACCCATCACTACATCCATATTACAACTGCTCGTGATTGGCCTCATGAAGGTGTAGGTATGTAATTTTTCCCTCTTTAATTCTCTTTCCCCCCCTTCAATTCTCCTTTCAAACCTATGGTTAAGAGAGCACTGTCTCTAACACAGACATTTTCCTCTAGGAAGGACAAAATATTATTTCTCAAAGTTTGTACTCTGCAGTGGTCCTCCTTACGTCAGCTCGGCATGGGAAATCTCCATACACATGTTCCACAGCAAAACCGAGGAGCGGGACAGACAGACAGACAGACCCCGGCTAGTCAGTGTACACAGAGGTGTCGTCCCCACTCGTGACTCCCGAAAGCCTTAGCAGGGTGAACCGCAGTGCTTGGAAAGGTAAGAGGTATGGATTTTGCACTCAGAGGTGACGTGCACGTTAGAAATGGATGCCATATGTGTCAAAATCAAATCGATTCCAGTTGATGTGTAAATATATATAAAAAAAATCATTAAAAGTCCAGAGTAGATTTACATTTATGTAAAGCCTTGGATTCTTCTAGTCCCGTCAGATACACACCTCCTTCCTCCATGTAACCCCGTGGCTTGACCTTGTCAAGGGCGAAATCTGAATTTAATCTCGTCTTGAAAAACGCTATGAGTTTTAAAGTAGTGGATTAGCTGAGTAATATTGTAATCGGTCCCTGTTAATTTTTTTTTCTTTCATTCTTCTGTTTTGAAACCATATTTTTACTTGGCGGTCGGTCAGATTGAGCATTCGGGAGAGCTGCAGGCGTTTCTCTTTGTTTATGTAGACACTGAAGAAGAATTCCCTTTCTAGCTCTCTAATCTGATATTTGGTGTAGGGGCATCTCTTTTTACGGGTGCGTTGTCCACCTGTGGAGCGAAAAAAGGCAGAGGCGTTTGAGGCTGCCGGAGGTGGGGGCTGAGCGGGGGGGGGGACGCTTAGGGCGAAACGCACCCGTACGGAAAATGCGCGTTGTGCCCGCTCTGAGGCCAGCGCTGGCAGGTCCCTCGCCGGGCGCCGGCCCCGAGGCCGCGGGCAGCGCGGCGCCGGGCCGGGCCGGGCCGGGCCGGACTCACCGGGCCGGGCCGGGCCCCCCGCGCAGCGCAGCGCAGCGCAGCGCAGCGCCGCCGCGCAGCCCCGCGGCCGCCGCCGGGCCTCGGACCGGGCCGGCGGAGGCAGGGGGTGCCTGCGCGGCTCGGGAGCTGTAGGAAATCCTTTGTGGGCTGCTCCGCCGGGTTTCCGCGCGCACCGAGCCGCCCGGGGACACGGGCGCAACCGTCACCTGGTTGCCTTCAGCCAGACAGCGCGGTACCGAGCGTAAGCGACGCGTTCCGGAGCCCTGCCTGCCTCGACAACCGTACCCACACGGATTTCTTTCTCGCTCTCTAAACCAGTGCCGGCTATACCTTCCCAGCAGAGAAAAAGCCACTCAGCCTGCAATTTTAAAGCACGCTCTCCACGATATCAAGGTATTCTCCTCTCGATTAGTCATTACCATTTCAAAGTTCATTAAGCAGAATATAAAAGGTTTCAAGGTTCAGAAGCTCTTTACATTAAATATAGCTGTTTTCCCTTTAAAAGCTTCCTTTTCTGGTACAGTTTATTGTCGAGGTATTTTTTCCCCGAGCTGTATACTAGCTTTGCCTTTTAAAAAACCCACATAAAAAATCAGACTTTGACAGATTGAATAACAATTGTAAGTAACAAACTGTTGGACAGAAGGCAACACGTAATTGCCACAGTGCCTTAGTAAAATGGCTTCCTTTAGACAAAAAGGCCAGCTTTAGGTTAATTTGTTTATTTTAATATATTGCTACAGTTCAGGCGGCTACTTTATCTGTTAAACATTATTCTAGTGCAACCGTTAAAACGGCGATGGCTTTGAATTCAGCTCCTAACTAGACTCCTGGTGCAACACATGGCTTTTATAAAATCACTGGATTACACTGATATCAAAGGAGTCGGGATCTCATTTTTTCGCCGAATTTACAGGCACCAAACGTACGTTATTATATTTTCGAGAGCTGACCACAGAGCTCTTTTTTTATTATTACAAAAAAAAAAGAGGAAGGAGAAAGAATTTTTTTTTAAGGCATCCATTGCCCGGTGGGTATTTCACGGCCAATTTCAGCACTAAACACGTGATCTCGCCTTTTATAACAAAGTTTTGTTGGGGGAAATCTAAAGGCCCTTCATAAACCTTATATGCTTATAAAACAGCATATAAAAATTTAACAGCGGTGGTGCGCTAGATTTCAACCTCCCCTTCATAAAGCGCTCGGGCGCTGCCTTTATACGTACTGGAACTGCCGGATTTCTCCTCATTGTTGCCGGAAGATGACTCGGGGCTGCTGCTGCTCTCCGGCCGCCTCCGCCTCTCCTTCTCGGCGCCCGCCGCCGCCGCCGCCCTGCCGCAGCCGCCCTCCGAACTTGAAGTTGCCGCCGTCGCCCCGGCGGCCGCGGGCGCCTTCTCGCCACTCTTGTCTACCGCATAGTCCGCCGCGGCCAGGTTTTCCGTGGTGCCATAAGCCGTCTCGAAAAACTGGTCGAAAGCCTGGGGCAGGACCCCGTTCCTGCCCACCGTGCTATAGAAATTGGAGGAGACGTTGGTGCTGGGGTGGTAGACGTTAGCTGTGTTTTTCCCGAACATCTCGCCCATGCTAGCAGTGTTGGTGGAAGGCAAGCAGTCTCTGTGCATGATCTCCTCTGCGGAGTAGCAGTGGGGCAGATTGTTCCTGGGGTGCCATTTACTGGAGGGATCAATGGCATATTCCCTGAAGGTAACTTCTCTCACAGGTTGGACTTGGGGTAGGTTGGAAGAGTAGGAGTATGTCATAGGGCGAGAAGACGGGGTCTGGGGCAAAAAAGAAGGGAGGCTGGAAAAATCAGGACCCGAGACGTAGTAAGTACAACTTGGCAAATACATGTTAGAGGAACAAGGAACACGCTCATCAAAATCCATCATTAGGGCTACCTCGGGCTCTCCGCATTAGCTGAGCTTAACATGATTCTCTAATGCAGCTGCCTCTTTGAAGCGGATCCGTGAAGTAAGAAATTTGGAGACGTAAGCTGACGTGGAAAGCTATCCCCATCCTTAGCAGGGAGGTGCTGGCCACGTGACGCCGCGCTGCAGTTGACAAGCTGCGCGCACGGGCCCTCCGCTCTTTGTAGCCTTCTCAGGGGAAGCAACAGATCGTCACTTCGCTAGTCTCCCCAAAAAGCACGCAAGCTCAAACGCCCCTCAGGTCTGCCCTGGGTACCTTTAGAGGACAAAAAGGCGCATGCCTCTTCCCCATACTTGGCCGCCCGGCCAGTCGCACCCAGGCGCTCTGGAGTAGAAAGAATTAGAAATTCCCACAGTGTTAGGTGAGACCTTTTCGCTTGTTTGTTTGCTTGCTTGTGTGTTTGTTTGCTCGCTGGCATACTCGAAAAGCACAAGAACAGGAGAAATTAGATAACGATTTGTTCTAGAAAGCTGCTTCCGAGCAGGAAACCTTCCTTAAGAAATCGGCCGGATTTTATTTTCCTTTTTTTTTTTTTTTATTTTACTTTGGTTTGCCTTTTTTTTTCCCGAAAAAAAAAGAAAAGCCTTCGCCCTGCAGGGTTTTTCTGGAAACGTTACTAGGAAGAATGTGCCAGGGTCAAGTCTGTACCGATTTTCATGGTGAATAGATTACATGCTTGCATTCATGTTGACTTCCGAAGCGCTTAGTGTCTTCCTTCCCTTACTTACATATTAACCTCAAATACCCTGCGCGGCTTCATCCAAGCTTTACTGGAGGTAGTTAACAACATTTGATTCCCAGAACGCAGGTTCTCTTTCTTCATGCCCTCCAAACCGTTGATTGCTTTATTTGCAATGCCAGAAAGTCCTTTAAATCGCAGACCACTGAGCAAAAAGTGTTTGCTGATCTCCTGGCCTCAACAGTGCTGCTAAATACTGGGGAAACCAGTGGATGTTGGGCTATCCCGCTTTGACAAATATTCTAAGTTTAATTGCCAGAAGCCTAGTTAAAATTATTTGACATACTATTAACCCCTAGGAACAAACTTGCAGTACCAAGATACTTTCCTTTTTGCTTCATACCGTCGCTGAAGGCTGAGACCCAGGGAGACCTATTTTAAAAACGTGGTTAAACTTTTACTATTGTTGCATGAAAGGGATGATATAGAAAGCGGATTGTACAGGGCAGAGACTAAAAAGTACTTCTCTGCCAATAAAAATGCACACTCCACCGAATGTGTAGAGCCAAAGAAAACAGAGGAATACGCCAAAGAATACAGCACCTTTAGAGGCATGGACATCCCTAGGCTGTTGGAAAAAATATATTTTTTAATATTCTGATGCTCGATTTCAATAAAGAAATATTAGGGTTCCGGCTGGATTTAATCAAGATAGAAAAACAGAACTGCAAACAACTATTATGAAGTTGGTGATCTTATGAAATTAGACATATTTCAAGACCCATGCCCCTGTGGATTTGGGAGACTAATGTGAGGGAAACTAAAATGTTAAGGAAATAATATTTGGATTTCGCCCCCCCTCCCCGTTCCTCTGCAGTGCTGTAGAATTATTTATATATCCGGAGAAAGTTCTATAGTAAATTCTGGAGAACTTCGGTATTTAAATGTCAACATCGATTTGTTTATTTATTGCTTAGCTTATCGTAACTGACTCGATAACAAATCTAATCATGTTGTGCAGAGAGAAAATATTCTTATTATGTATTTTCCCTACATTATAGTTAACTATTTCATTTGGATTTAAGTTGTAAATATCAATATTATCGAGTAATTACTTTGTAGTGGAGTAAACTAATTTATTAACATTAATGTTTATATGCCTTTTTCTTATTTTACAAGGGTTACCATTCACAAATCAAATGCTCTGGACATATCCCTGTAATGAACTCTCTATTTTGGTTTGCTGCGAGAACTTCTTATGCTTGCTCCATGTTTGGTTGCTGAACTTGAAATTAATGAATTAACCTTCGAGTTTGACATATTTGCTAGAAAGTGGATGGAAAGAGATCTCATGTCGTCAAAAGCGATAGCAAAAGACTGCATTGTCGTTTAGGGATTGTAAAAGTGTTTGTGTCTTTTCCCTCTGTCTGTCTGTCTGTCTCTGTCTCTTT
>NW_020451117.1:155867-162622 GCF_003343035.1 Apteryx rowi | reverse complement strand
ATAATTCTGCTCGCATTTACTTTCTCCCCTACACCCCTAGCCTTTTTTTCTTTTTTCATTTTTTGAGGGGGGTGTTGGAAGTCTTCTTTTGGTATCCGAGCACTGTTGTTTTTTTCCCGTCTTCCCCCCACCCTTCGACTTCTATATGAAAAATCAGTGCCCCCAGCCCGCTCGCACACACACGCACACACACGCACACCCCTCCCTTCAAACAAAAAGGAATGTATAAGGATTTCAGTGACTTTGAGATAACAAAGGCGCCACCATTGCAGAGACTCGCCCCGCCTCTGTGTGATGGCAAACAAATTCTTGCACTTGTATTAGGGCTTTTAAGGCTATAATTGAACACGGCGCGTCTAGGAGAAACGAAAACAGTTCTAGACTGACCTGCGGTTTTATAGCACTTTGGCAGTCAACTTCAGCTTGTGTCAGAGCAGACACGACAGAGCTGCCCGACGGTTAGTCGCGGGACGCCACCTACTTGGACTCACTGCAGTTCCCCCTCTCGCATTAAATAAATTTCAAACCTTGGGGGTAGAAATAGGGAGCAAAGCTGGCAAAGGTTTGTATGTGGCTATTTCCTGCTCGTCTTTGCACTCGGGGGCTGTGGCGCCGTGCAAGGCTCTGCCTTGCCAGAGGTCGTGGCTGCCTCTGGGAAACAAAGGGAAATTAAGGCAAGGAGGGCGAAAAGGCAGCTCAAGTCCGGCGACCCTTCTGCCAAATTAGACGCAGCGTGTGTGTGTGTGTGTGTGTGCATGGGCATATGTGTGCTTGCACAGCGTGCACACGTGCAGCCCCTCTGCCCAGTTTTGCATTGCTCGTGGTGTGTGTGTGTGTGTGTGTGTGCGTGCGCGCGGGTGTGTGTTTCCCCCCAAAACAAGCAGCAGATTTGTTCAGTCCAGTTTTCCACGCGAGGGGACCCAAAAATGCCTCTTGGTGCCATCTGCAGAGCAATTAGGAAGGGCGACGGGGAAGGCTGCGAGGGGCGCAGCTCGCCCGAGAGGGTGTAGACACCCGAGGCACAGACAGTTCTCCGCTTTATTTGCTGTTAAGTGAAACAGAGATAATGTATGCTTAAAGCCCCGGAATGTGTGGGTAATTGCAGGGAGCCTGCTGTTAAGTTGCTGTGTTCAGCACAATTATCAATGTTGATTATGTGGTCTAATGTTGAATTGCTCTTTTAATACAGTAATTGGGACTTCCGCGTTGAGGAAGGGGGAAAATCGAGCCTTCCCCTTGCTAACCTCAATGAAAACAACATAAACAAAGGGAGGCATTTCATTTTGAGAAGCAAAATGCATTCGTTACGCCTTCCCAAGTATTTCGGCCGGATTAGAGAGGGTAACGCGGCTAAAAATGTTATGAATTCTGCAGCTCTGCTGCAGAACATTTTGCAAAGGACAAATATGGCCAAGAGGTGGAGAGAGTCTCCGAGTACTTTTACCCATAGCTAAGCTAAACAAAGCGAGGAAAAAGATACATCTCGTATTTGGAGGAATATAAACAAAGCTAGGATGTCTCGATAGCCTAGCTTTTATATATACAGATCGCGTGCAAAGGGAACTGTTTAACTTACTACGGCTCTTCTTTTAAAGGTCAAGTTCTATAGTATCTAAATTGTTGTCTTTTTGTACAGTGTTTTGTTTTTAAATTTTTAAGCCTACCTTGCCAAGAGGGTGGGTTTCTGTAATTAACAGGAGAAGCGTGTACTGAAAGGAATTTACCTCGAGAAGAGCTAATTAAAATATTACACGATTGCTGATTTTAATCTTTTATGTTCCATATGTATCAAAACGGGAGAATTGTTAGGACTCGAACAGCAGAAGATATCTCAGGAATTAGGACAGCGTTTTGTAAACCTACTATTTGATTACAGTATACAAAGGACTGTTAGAAAAACGTAATTGTAGGGAGCTTGCAACGTTTTTGCCAGCGAAAAGCACATCACCTTCCCCCTTTCCAATTAAAATAACGCCATAAGGCTACAATTCTTTGCAAAATGTGCCAAGAATGTATCTTCCGAAAAGTGTGATTATTGTTTTGTTTTTAAATATTTCAGACACAAGAGTTCTTAATAGGCGTTTGCTCTTTTCTCTTTGCCTTTTTGTCCGTTATGGTAAGAAGCTATACAAATTCGTCTGTATTTTTTATTTATATTTTTTAACCTCTATATGTTCCCTTAACACTGTAATAGAAGGAATTTTTGCAGTATTTAGATTAAATGTTTCAAATATTAATCTATCTCATAATTCAAGTAATAGGTGATTTCTGATAGCGGCAAGATAAAATCTAAATTTTGTGATATGGGACAGACTATTTATTATTGAAAACCCGAGGCAGCACGGTTGTGATTTCGCTAGGAAACTGCTGAATATGTATAAAGAGAAAAAGCAAATGTTATCAGCATTCAGGTAAATGTTCTTCTGGCTTTTTGGTATATTTAATCGCATTACATTATTTCAGAGGCACTAATTTACCAAAATGATGTGCTCGTCTGGGCTAGAATATTTTAGATTCATTCTTAATATAAATTATCGAAGTCCTTTCCTTTCCTTTGCTCTGTCACCCCCTCTTTCCTTTTAAATTGCTGAGACGGAAAAGTTTGAGGGAGGTTGTTGTTTTTCACGCCCTCCCCCCCACCCCCGGTTTAGTTTGAACATTAAGATTAAATGCTTACAGACCTAAAGAGATCTACCTGTCTTTGGCGGTCGACCATGGTATTTTACATCCCATTCAGATGATGGACATTAGAGCGTTATATCTGAAATTAGACCCTGCTTCTGATAATTGCAGCAAACAGAAATATCGAAGACATTTTTTCAAACCAGGCAGCTGATTCCAGAAAGATAACTTCTCCTTCTCAAGAACTATTTTCTCGCCCTTTTGTGGCCAAAGGATTTGTTGTTGTAACACACTCCCAGCATCTTTACAAGCGCAGAGAGTTTCTCATAACGGCGTGTGTGTTCAAAATCCCTGGTTGTCTAAGCGCTTTGCGCCCTAGGCTCTGTTTCTCTGAAGCCCCTCTAAATTTTGCCCTTATTTAGTGTTATTAGCTTGCCTGATGAAAGACAGTCTAGGTGGACTGGGGAATAAGGTGGGCATAAGGAGGTATTATCTTAGACGGCCAAGTATTTCGGTAATTGATTGACTGACGATGCTACCATAAATGTCTCCTTTTCTCCCCTTGAATGCTCTGCGAGACTTATCCCAACACTTCAAAACGTCCTTTCATTCATCCATTCATTCATTAATTTCTTCCCATGTGCCCACATACAGGTGCAAGAGACTTCTAGCAAAATAGGGTGCCGAGATGGGGGGTCTGAACCAAGCAGCGGGCTCTAAAATGTCTCCGAAAGGGAGTTTCCCTGGTTATAATTCCTCGATACAGAAAACCATACACTTTCAACCGACTTTCACCCAGACCCAGACCCACAGAGAACAGGAGTCATTAATATTGGTTGTAGCAAGCAGGTTCCAGTCACCTTTCATGTCGAAGTATTTTATGTGGAATTAAGCAGAGCGGTTTAGGGAATATCTCCAGCAACTCTTTGCAAGAGCCGAGCTATTAAACAACGCGGTTATCCTAGAGAAGGTAGCATCTCAGGAGATGTTCCCATGCAAAGTCCACACGCAGGACAGAGGCTGCAATGCCGCTTTCCTACACATTAAAAAAACAAGTCCACCAAAACATTCCCATGACCACTTACATTTAAAAGTATTGCTACAACTGATGCCTTGAACTTGACCTTAGATTTGTTAATCCAGGAAATATATGCAGCGAGAGAAAAAAAAAATCCTATTGCGTTGCTTCTAGCAAACGAGTATACTTCTACCTATAAATTCAGAATGCAAACAACAAGACGTATAAAATATATAATTTACTCTCTACACTAAGAGCAGAAAGACACGTAAAGTAAAATACCTCAACGCCGAGACAAACTCATTGTATTTAGACTGTTCCTGTGATGCCAAGACCCACAGTTTGCCGCACTCGGTACAAAAATTGCAGTCAAGATAATAGACTGGGATTCTCAGCTAAATTGAATTTTATAGGATGTAAGGTTCTCTCTAATGCACGTTGATTTTGATCGGTAGTTTATAAAGGCATTATATATATATWTTTTTTTGCCCAACTCTCCAAGAAACACATCAGATTTAACTGTACCACACTGCTAACTTTACAGGAGAATCTTATTCACATATCGTGAAACCCACCAAAGTAACGACATTTCTTCATCAAGTATTGTTTTAGGGGTCGTATACAGGAAGTATCACTGTACCGGGGCTGTCAAATCAACGACCTTAAATCCCGAACTTCACATTTTTGATGAACTCTTAGAACTGCATTATAATAAATGTACCTGTACTTGTGTAACCTTTACAGTTATCTATTTGATACGAGTTTAAAGTAAGCGCTGGCATTCAAAATGCAGTAGTATTCCCATGCGCATATCAGCCTGCACTATAAGGACTGCTTGTTGTCTATTCTCTCATATGTCACGCAAAGCTACCCATAAAAATAGCTCTCCCGCTAATCCTAATATGGCTGCTTTGACTATGCTGGGGTCAAAACATGCCCAGGGTACCGTTTATTTCTCATTCCCAGGCCTTTTAACAACACAGATTAGAATATCACTTTTGATAGAAATTGAGGTGCGTCAACACAACCAGTCCAAAATGCAGAGGTCAGAGAAATTTTGGCAAAATCACTCGAATCGGATAAGGCGGGGTGTGTAGATTAAAGGTCCTCTCTTTCGTTTTTATTTTCCCTTCAAGTATCCAGGCAGGGCTTTTTTTAAAATTTCTTAAAACTGACGTATCTAGATATACGCCAACCATGACTGATTTACATTAAGCCCATCCAATATTGTTTTACATTAAGACTTATCCATTTGTATGCCTACCCGAGGCATCCCGAAGCCTAAAACCAGAGTGACTTAAAATACCCTGCTTTTCGATTACTCCTAACCAAAGCCGACTAGAGAGGCCGATTTATACGATCTGAAATAAATAAGAGCACTTCGCTCGGTGCATTCCAATCAAGACGATTACGACGAAGTTCAGATTAATTCAAACTGTCAGGTTACAACGCCCGGCTGGCATTTTTCTCTCTAGATACATACATGCAAAGGAGAAAAGCAGACAGGTTAAATAGCCATTCCGAAGGAATACCTCCTTCCCCTGCTTTACTCCACACAGAGCAGTCGACCCTGCTCCCCGTCTCATGAAAGATTAAAATTAATACAGAGGCGAACACGTATAGACAACCGGGAATAAAATCCAGGAGCCGCTTTCCATTGCAGCCTGACCCAAATCTGCCGCAAAACCAGCGCAATACGAAGCCAAGCACCCAGYATCTCTACCGACCAGCTTGCCCGCACCTCGGGCTCTGCCCCCAGCCTCTTCTGGCCCACTTGCCTGCCAAGAGCCCTCCTTGCTTTCCACCTAGGCGAGGCTGGGAGCAGCATCTCTGCGAAAGGTGGAGCTAGGACCCAAGCTAGCACAAGGAATCTTACTTTTCTAAACGGKCTCCTCGTCCCCTATTAGCATCCTCCCAGCCTGCCTTCTTCACCCAGGTCCCCTGAGCAGCAGCTTGGCTCACACGGGAGAGAGGGAGCCGGGTGGGTGGGTTAGTGGGCCGGGGGGGGGGAGCAGGGGCCTGGGAAACCCTCCTCAAAGGCCTCCCAAATGACTCTTCTCCGGTCATGCACGGGGCTTGCCGGGGGGACCGGGCGGTTGTTTGTTGTTGCCTTGTTTGCTTAATTCACCACCAAGCACGAGGAGAGCAGAAACATTCAGCCACTTCCAGGAAGAGCATGAAAATCTTACCCCAGCATCCAGAAGTCTCTCGCCTGCGCAAAAATATATCCCCACGGATACTGACAGCTAGGATCCCGCGCTGGGCTGCAGACCTCCATATCAATAAGGATGAACTGCACATTTTTTGGTTTCCGCCCCTACAGATTGTATATACCCGGTCCACAAAACATTCCTTCTCGAGCTCTCAGTGATTTAGGTTGTTGCTGATTTTTTTTTTAACTTTTTTTGTTCTAGTTGTTGTTTGTTTGCCTTTAATTGAACGGAGAGAAATCTAGCCACTAGGGCACATCGTCCTTCCTACAAGCTTCAGACTCTCTGCAAAATGCAGCAATATCACAGGCTAATTATTATAATGGCTGTTATTATTACTGTTATTACTGCTATTTATTTTTTCCTCTCTCTCGCTTTCTCTCCTGATCCCCTAGGATTTCCGATGGCGATTTGCACACAAACAAGGTGATTGCAGGAGGCTAAAACGATGTCTAATTCCATGGATTCCCATCGCAGGAGAAGAAAAAAAAAGTCCAAGTGTTTTTGCTCACGGGACACCCGTCCGTTCCTCCCCAGTACACCCCGGGTCACAGTACAGTAATGACCGTGGTTGTGCGTTGTAGGACTTGACCTTTCCTACGTAGAAGAGGGCGCTTTCTTTCACGCTACGGGGAGGGAAGGGAGGGGGGAGCGGCGGGAGGAAGGGAGATGCTCTCTTTGGGGATGTTTAATCACAATTCACATCTAGGAACGGGCAAATCTCCTGCCTTTCAGCACGCCATGTTGAAGCTATTCACTGGAGCAAAAAAAAAATTTTTTTTTTTTTTGCGGGGGGGGATGGAGAGGCGGGAGCGAGGCTGGAGGGAGGAGGGAGGGAGGAGGGAGGGAGGAAAGACTTAATGAACATTTGCATTTCGTACCCTAGTTCATGAATCAACTGCATT
>NW_020451117.1:151760-155851 GCF_003343035.1 Apteryx rowi | reverse complement strand
GGCGCGGAGGAGCCCCCGCGGCCGCCGCTGCGGCCCAACTGCGGGGCGGCCCGGGTACCCCGGCTCCCACCGCCCCCGCCGCCCCCGCCGGGGGAGGGCAAGAGCCGCCTCCCGACCCCCACTCTTCTTTTTTGGACTCCTTTACCGGCTGTGTATGCGCAAGGCCATCTCTTCAAATCATCATTAAAGTGCATTAAAACGCATCTAAAAGTTATGAATGGCAACAAACGGCCTTTTAGCGCCTGCCAATATTTTTTTTTTATTAAACGCTGTCTTGATTTTATTGCGAGTACTGCCCACGGAGAATGCTGAAATGTACGAGGAATGGGGTTTTATTTAAGCCATAGCCAGCTTTTTCTAAACTTTAATTTATAGGCTAAAGGCCGAAATGCTTTCCCGTTTGTTTCAGGCGAATGCAAAATAAAGTCACTGCTCTGGAAGCACAACGCGATTTTCTTTTCTGATCATTTAAATGTGAAGCAACATATTTTTCCCCATTTGCTTCAGAAACACTTCTTAGAGCCTGAGCATTTTTAAGCGGAAGTCTTTGCGAGAAAAAGAAAGGGGAAAAAGATACAGCTCTGCAGTTCTACTTATCATTCTTTTTCGGAAATATGCTCCTGTCAAGGTTTATTTCCCATAGCAAACCACCTTTGCTACTGCCAAGAGCTCGAGGCGGGGATAGATTAAATATTGGATTATTCTCTTGGTGGGGGAAAAAAATACAAAACATTTGCGGTATCCTTCCGTCCTCATCAAAAGCTTAAGCCCTCTCTCTGTCCATAAGAATTTCAAATCTAAGGGATAGTGGACGCCAGGAATTAGGCGATTATAAATCCATATATTCAGACACTTAGAATTAAAGTATATGCCTCTGAATCCTGCATGAATTATTTCGAATTAAACTGAGATTTTTTTTTTAATCTTGAATTATGTTTTGCATTTTGCTCTGGGACAGAAATATTATTCTGACATTAATGTTTCAACGAATCCGCTAAAAACACAATTAACTTATTCTCTCTGTCCTTTGCTTCGTTCTACACATCCTTTTCTGTACACAACATTTTTTTCAAGGGAACTGAGAAAATAGAGTCTCGATTTTGCTTGTGTGTGGTTTGTTTTCTACTTTTATGCTTGTTTTACTTTCAAATTTGCTTCCGGGACAATTTTTTGAATGTCTGCAAATAAAACTCCTCGCATATATGACTCCACCACACAAGCCAGGCACGATAACTTCCCCACGACCGTTTTAAAACGTTTTGGATAACTCAGGGAATAGAAATCATAATTTTCTTCGAACCGCGTGCATAGGCGGACGTCGTGAAGTAATGTATCACGTTGGTTAATTATTTTCGTTGGTGATATACATACTTATAAAACATATTAGGGATATATTTTAGCACACTGGCGGCAGACTGGTGAGAGGGGAATATGTAATACAACAGCAATTTGTACTTGAAAATGTATTTGCCAACGGCTTTTGGACGATAAATGACGGTAATAAATAATGTGCACACACACCCCTACGCGCGGCTCTCCCGCACGCTCCGCGGCCCCGGCGGAGGGACGGGGCGACGCGCGGACGGGCCCACCGACGGGATGCAGCCGCGAGGACCGAGGAGGGTGCAGGCAGGCACAGAAGCCCCGCAGACACGACGTGTTTCGCGGATAGGACCGTGTACCCGTCCCCGTTTCGGTGCCCTAAACCCCCCAAACGTTGCTGCGGAGGGTCGCGCCCGAAGGGCCCCGCGGCGGTCCCCAGCCCTCACCTGACAGCCGCCAGCGGCCTCCCTCCGCGGTGCGCTTCCCAGGCGGGCCCAGAGCAGGGCCCGGGGGGCCGGCAGGCCGGGGGGCGCGATGCGGCTCTCCCGGGCACGGCCGCGGGGCTCCGCCGCTTGTCGGCCGCGGGCCCGATCCTGCTGCCCGCCGCGGGCCTCTCCGCCGCCGCGCAGGGCCCCTGCGCGCCGGGCAGCGCGACCTGCCCCCTCTGCTGAAGCCTGCGGGAACCTCCACGCGCACTTACATGGCGGCAGGGGTCCGATCCAAAATGTTACCTTACTCCTGGCCAGCTATCGCAAGCCAAACGCTCCCCTTTTTACGCTGTGCAATATATATGCGGCGCAGCTATTTGAACAGTAGTGGGAATTTAAATTCGCTAATCCACGCTCAGTCTAGAAACGTTTAGCATATTTGAACGGCAAGCAGTTCACTGTGAAAGCACAGTCTTCAAACGCTAGCTCCGAATAAAAGTTACCTTTAAAAAAGAGCTGTTATTTTACTAAAGTCGGCCATATTCTCGTTGTGGGTTTCTCTCAAGGCGCCCCTCGGTTGTATCGCTCTGGGGCACGATGTGAAAATAGAAGATACTTCTTTGGACACACTAAAACACCCATCACTGATTGCCGCTAATGAAACGCAACTGGAATCGTGCAGATCACCCACACCTCCGACCTGAAATACATGTAATTTGCGGCGTGTCTCGCACAATAATTATCCGGGTTGCGAAATATAACGGAATAAATAGAAATATTCACCCGGAGCCAGAACAAGTGTAATTCAGAAGTGGCTTTCTCCAAGCAAATTAGCTCTTTCAGGAGAAGGCGTTGTAATGAAATGGAGAAAAGGCGCCTGTCCCGCCTCTGTCAGCGAGGCAGACCGCAGGTAGGTGCCTGCGGGCAGCAGGTACCGTCAGGACAGCCGGGCCGAGGGGCCGAGGCCACAGCCCGCGGGGCTGCAGCCCCGGGCCCGGCCGGAGAGCTCGTCCCCTTCCCCTCGGGACGATGCTCCCAGGAGGAATGACCGTCTGCGGCTCCAAACAGCCCCAGCGTGGGATTTTGCTGCCCCGCTGGAAATGCCCCTAAGGCCGGGGCAAGCCGCGGAGGTGCCCGGGGCAGCGGGGCCGGGCAGGGGGGCTGCTGGTTACCAGAGGCAAGGGGAGTCCGGCCCGGCTTCCCTCGCCCTTGGCAGCCCAAGGCGCCCCAGGGCCCGGCTCGCCGGGGCCGGCTCGTCACCCTGCCGGTCCTGGTGAGTCTCTGGGCTTCGCCTTGGCTCCCTCGKCTGCCCTTGGGGCGAGCCGTGCCATGCCATGCCATGGGGGCTGCTTTCCCGTCCCCTCACAGAGACGGAGCCCCCCCCCCAGAGCAAAGTCCGACTGCAAGGCCTTATAAGCGGCTATCACGTATGCACCTCTCCTCCGTAATTTTCATAGCGAGACCAGGGAAATCCGGCTCAGAAAGTCCCTCACTGGTCCCCGAAGGGATGCCACAGATATTCCCACGCTCAGCGGCTGCAGGTCACACCGCAGCCTTGCTCCGCTTGAAAAATTCCGGCGCTCCGCAGACCTGAGAAACCCTGAGACCTGCGAGCGTGAAGCCAAATAACGCCCGGCCCGTTTGCTGCGCCGTTGCTCTCTCAGAAAACCCGCCCGTATTCGGAAATACTGAAATGCAACGAGCGAAAAGCCTCAGATACGACAGCTTCTTGGAAAACAGATATTTCTCCTTCAGGTACTTTTCATGTAAGTTATTAGACAAATGCGTTACAGTCAGATCTGAGCGTCAGAAAGCTCTCCGTGCTGATCCCTGCAGAGGTAGGTCCTTTTGAATTTCAGAAATGTAAGTCTAGAAGTCTACAGTTAGCGCGGTATATGATACTTTTTAAATTTACCGTAAAGGTTTCCCAATAACTCTAATTAGAGCCTCAGACCACCACGGGAGAAAGGGGGTGGGGGGTARAAGCGGGGAAAGCAAACCTCTCTTTGTGCCCGACAAAACTCGCCGGCCGCTCGCCCAACTGGCGGGCATGCTGCTCGCCCCCAACCAAGACCCCCCCAGGAGGGCACCGTCGGACCAAGGATCTGCGCCAGAAGTCAGACACCAGTCTCGATAAAGAAGGAAAGCGTGGCATAACCTGCTCCAAGTCTTACACACATCCCTAAGGCCCGAGATGATACACGCACCCACACACACCCACACACATATATATGTGCGCATATATATATATATGTATCTGCAGAGATGCATATGCACAGCGCCGGGCAGCCCAGGCCGGTCCCGCGTGCGCAGGTGCACGCGCGCACGCGGGCGGGCGGC
>NW_020451117.1:149187-151670 GCF_003343035.1 Apteryx rowi | reverse complement strand
GAATGCCGGCGGCGGCGGCTCCGCGAGCTGTCAAAAGTCAAGGTCACAAATTGTCTCTCTTTTTTCTTCGTCAAGGTCAAGGTTTAAGGCCTTCCTAGCCCGGTCACTGCAGCCGATCCCCCCGACCTGCCCGCGCCGGCGTCGTCAGGGTCCTCGGCGATAAACCTCCATCCAGCGCCGCAGTCCCCGCGGTAGAGGGACCGGCGGCTGGTTTCCATTTTCCCACAAGAGCTGCAGCACTACACTGATATCATATTTTTTTCTCCCCTATCCCCCAGCCCCTCTTCAAAATACCTGGCTCTTTAACATTACTAAATCATTTATAGCTTAGAAAAGCTGGTTATCAGGCCTGCTGCCCCACATTAATACCGTCCGGAAAAAAAAAAAGTATATATCAACCACATAATGGCAGACAGCAATATTACAATTACAAGGCAGATACATTGTATTTCTTTACGAAAGGCAAGTAGGTATCGAAAAATAAAGAGTATTTCTTTCAGGTTTTATTACAGTGACTATTTTATTAACAGTATTAATACTACTATACCTATCTACACGTCTTGGATTTCCATTTTTCAGTAGAAATATAAAAAAAAAATGAGGGTGCACAAGTACATTTTCACAGTGCGCTGAATTTTTTTTTTATTTACAAGATAGCTTCTTATAGTGAATAAAAACAAAATAATGTGCTGGTTGAAATAACTGATTGGATTAAAAGGTGCTGTAAAAAGAATCCCTAAACGTTCTAATGCGGCCTCATAACAGACAATAAACAAGGAGAAACGACTAATTACTTATAGATCAAAATATAGATTATATAAATCAAAATACTTCTGGGGAAAAATGTATTTCAGTTCGAAGTTCTCAGATATTTTTTTCCAGAAAGTTTTTTTTCTTTTACTATAACGTAATGCCAATGCTCATGTTTTTGTATCCGCCCAGAGTCAAACATTTAAAATTTTCCGGGGACTTACAATATTAATTCTTGAAGATCATTTGAGGTTTAAAATAAGCAGTCTTTTAAAAAGTATCTATTGTACGGTCTGCAGGAAAAAAAAAAACAGTTCAGATGACAAGAAATCATCTATTGGAAATAAAAAATAAAAATAAAAAACCCAAAAACAAATGAAAGATATCTCCAAGCAAATATTTCCTTTCTATCCCCAATAGTTTGCAATGTTTTTAATTAGCTATCAAAATAAATCCTCCACAGAGCTTCCTTCATTACTGATGTCTCTGAAATCCTTATTCAGTACCTTCGAGGTTTATTATTACTTTTTTACATAAAATGCATTGCTTAAAAACATACAGTAATTGTACTTTTTTTTTTTTTTTCACTGTGGTTTACCTGAGCAGTCATTCAACAGACAGTTTGGATTGCAAAGGAAGAAAAAAAGCTTAAGTGTACACATCGACCTCCTCACTTTAACCAGCTCTCAGATCGTGGCCACGAAGAGTGTTCTAAAATAGTAAGGTCATAGAAGTACTTACAAGTTTCTCAGAAAACTGTGTGTCTTAACTGAAAGTGAATCTCTCAGGGCTGGGTATTTGTGCTTTACAGTTTTTCAGTTACACTGTCTGCCTTGGATTTCGGGAGAACTGTCAGTTTTAACCATTTGCTACAGCAATATAAAAAAAAAGCTATAATTCCAAAGATACAGATCTCTTGTTCTGAAAGAAGAGGTTCGTTGTCTTTTCCTTTTTAATTATTATTAATAATTATTTTAATTTGAACACAAAAAAAGGTCCTGAAACTTGTGAGTTGCTGCTTCTCCATTTTAATCCATTAACTGGTAGTCTTCAATTTGTTGATAACTTTTTTCTCTTTGACCCTTCTGTTTTGGAACCAGATTGTGACCTGTCTCTCTGACAGATTTGTAGCTGCCGATATCCTTCTTCGTTTGTCTTTGGTTATGAATTTATTTGTAGCATATTCCCTTTCGAGTTCTTTTAACTGAACCTTTGTATAAGGTACTCGTTTCTTTCTCCCACGTCTGTACGAGTTCGCATCTGAGGGATGCGAAACGACGTCTGGAACAGAAAAATATAAAATCGTTATAACTCATTAGGACATCTTCAAACGGTACAGAGGTTAGAGTTACCGTGCACTTCTGCGTCTGCCCTGCTCACCAGGCTTAGTTCAGCTGCTGAAGCACCGCTCAGCATTTGAGATTTCTTTTGCCACAGCAAGCAGCTTTTAGGTGTGGAAAGCCTTGCTGCTGTCAGGCAGACAAATAAGCATAATAAAAACCCGTGAAGTTCCGAGAAGGAGTCTAGGAGGAACTCTACCCGGTCGCAGAAAGTTTGCAAGGGTGCAGGCTGCAGTGTTTACGGAAAATTCTCGCTAGGCGCGAACACTTCATACCTTTAGCAGCCTTTTTCAGCTGTTTCCTTTCCYAGGGCGCTCGGCCCTTGGGGCGGGCTGGGCTCCCCGGGTGTTTGCGGTGTGGGGGCTGGGAGGGGGGGACATTAGTGCCCTGCCA
>NW_020451117.1:132605-147932 GCF_003343035.1 Apteryx rowi | reverse complement strand
TCCCTCCCTTCTGCCCTGCCCTCGCCACCGAGGCGTGATCATTTTTGCCCTGTTGTTGCTGCGGCGCATTCCCCAAGGTGCAGGGCTCCCCCCCGGCACCCCTGGGGGGGTCTCCCTTGCTCGGCTTGATTTTGTTCCTCCCCACGGCGAGCGCCGCGGGAACAGGAGCCCCCTCGGCCGGGGGGCAGCTGAGCTGCCTCCCTCCCTGTCCCTGCGTTTTAGACCCCGGTCCGAACAGCCACCTCGCCCCGGAGAGGGCTGGCGGCGTCCCGTCCAGGTACCAGGGCACGAGATGCTGGCGCACAGGCCCTGCCGCAAACCTTGGCGGAAATTGTTCCCAGGGCCACACGCCGGACCAGATGAGGGTTTGGAAGCAAGGTCTCCAGGGGTACTTACTTTCTTTATTTCTTCTTTTTTATTTTTTTMATTTTTTTCCTTCCTGACCATCGAAAGCCAAAGACCTATGCCACTTCTCTTGCCACAAAGCCTCAGAAGTCAGATAAGACTGACTGGAAACCCAGATTTTTCCGGATGGGCTCGGGGAACGGGAGAGTTAGCCAGAACTCCATCGTAACTTTGCTGCATTATTTGTCACAGTAATAATAAAAGCCGGGGCCTACAATTGGGCTTGAATCTTCTTTGGCTGTAAAATATCACGTTGCATTGTATAGTATGCATATGCACCCGCGGTGCTCTTTTGTGCTGGGAAAGATGGTTTATTGACTGAAAATGCTTTTTTTTTTTGTTCTTCTTTTCTTTTTAATGGTCTTACCTCTATACGAAAGAGAACTAGAGAATTAGAAAATATTTGCATTTTCTTCTCACGAAAAAGGTTGGAATTTTTCAAGGGCGAAAAAAATTCCGGTTTTAATAACTGCCGCACTTCCCACTGGCGCGGGTGCGTTTCACCCCAGTATTCAATTATTTGCACGCAGCCTCGAACTCAAACTGCTCTGTCACAGAGCTATCAATAAACTTGACCTAAAGCAGCATTCGTCTCATCCTTAACAGCCCTCAGTCTTAACGCGTGTGGACAAAACATTCCCAATACTCCCATACTGAAAACTAATTTTTTGCAATTGCATGTTGCTTTGTTTCGTGCCTGACAGCTCGGCGTATTTATTATACTATTGTGCTTCCAGATGACGTTGTAGCATTGTTTTGCCGGCATTGCTACAAGCGCAGAGTAGTCCTGGGACGTACATTTTTACGGGCAGGCTTTTCCTTGACTATCTCAGGCAGCACATCTGCCAGCTGTGTGAAATATCCCTTTGGCGCTCATGTTCTTTTCAAGGTGATTTTTACGTGCGATTGGTTGGGATACGTGAAGTTGCTGTCATTCCTCTCGTAATTTAGCAATATTTTAGCGATTTTTCTTAATTGTAGCCAATAAACAGTTCCCATTTTGACTTTGCTTACTCTTTTCCGCATTCTTCCTGATGGCCAAAAGCAAATATTTATTTCCCACATATTTTCCCTTTTCTTTCAGGCTCCAGTTTTGAAACCTGCGGATTCCCCCGCTCAAACATTGCTTGACTGCCATGAATTGGGTCGGTTTGTTTTCCTCTGGTTTCTCGAGCTGCTTCTTACAAACGCCTTGCAGCAGGGCAGGGGGGGGAGACGGGGGGAAGGGAAACCAGCTCTATGGGGCAGCGCTGTTTTACATGCGGGTTAGACACGGCTAGAGGCCAAGGTCAAGTTGAATGTTGCAGTCTAGCCAATGTGAGAACTGTCATTTGCAGCCTGAAGACCCGTCCGATTTGTTAAAAACGGGTCGCCATGAGAGCAGTGATCTGCCCGGGTAGCCTCTCCCCCCGCCCCAGCCCTCCTCCCTTCCCAAACTCTCCTCTCTCCTGGCTGAGGAGCGGCGCTCGCTTATCCGCCTCACTTTTCAAGCCTCTTTCCATAGGGAGGGAAAAGCTCTGCGAAAATGTAACTTAGAGAGCCGGTGCGAGGGGGGAGCGAAGGAGGGGGGCATCCGGTCTGCTGCGTCTTGGTGGTTGTTTTTTTGTTTTGTTTACCCACTTGGATTTGCTCCAACTCTGTGCGCAAAAGGGAGAAGAGAGATTAAATTAAAAAGGTCTCTCTCTTTTTTTTTTTCCTTCTCTTTTATATCTCTCTCGCGCTCTAGAGCTGTATTTATCATTAGGAAAGAGTGCCATGCCTTTGACTGCTGCTAAGAGAAGTGATACGACTGTACCCTTCCCTTGTTTGCTGTGACTTGGGTGGGAGTCGCGTAATTGTACCATTTTCTCAAAATAGTGAAAATGACTTCTGCATGATGCGTATTCATTACCACAAAGAAAAGAAAAAAAAGGTTATTATCGGATGCAGGAGCTTATGCGTTTGTTTTACTGTCCTAATTGTGTGAGGACTGACTTTTAATAAATTATTGACGCCGAGAAGGTAGAAAAGCCTCATAATTTTTTTTGTCTCCAATAACCAGTTTTCATTCTCCAGCTATGGGGCTATAATTCCTTCCTGCCTTAATGGGTATCTGCCTTTCAATATTAGAAAGGAACCGTGAGGGCTGAAGGCACTGAGTAGAACAGATGTTATTCGAAAATCATGGACCCTGTAATGAACATCAGGGATAAAAATATGTTTGAGCCATTGCCCTCGCCTTGAACATATACTATTCCCTGCCATTTCTTCGAGAGCTTTTATTTTTCCCAGTACAAGCTCGCTAAATCAACCAAAACTAAGCAAGAGTTTACTTGAATCCACTGATTGGATTTGGCCATTCTCTACAAACGGTTAATTGGGGAAAATTAATTTGATAACTGATTACTTCCATTTATGCAACCGAAAGACCAATCGAAAGCTTCTTCCTTTTTTTTTTCCTTTTTATTGATGAGTAAATTTAGGATATCCCAAATACAAGCGTATGATAGAGCGTTAACTTTTTTCAAGAGGTTTGATGCAAACTTCCGCATATATGTGACGTGTAAAACATCTTCGAGAGAAACACACCAGTGAAATCGTTTCCTCTAAAGCGAGTGTTAATTCTTTAGGGGGCAAGAGGATGAAGAACCGTTATCAGTAGGAGAATTCTAAAAGGTGCTGAATTCTTTCAGTGCCAGGCAATTTCTAACTGATCTTGGTGTTCACTGGCAGTCGTCCCTCGCAGTGCACAGCCATGACCATTTCACATATGCAGAATACCCTATAGTGCCGTATTTTCCCCTTGGCTATGCTTCATCCCTCTCGCAGGTGTAGGCAAAGGCAGAATTTGGACTTTATAAAAACTTCGAACCAAGACACTATATGTTCCTGACGCCATGAAGCCAATGATAGTCTTGCCAGAGTGAGGACTGCAGGATTTTGGCCTTAAACCAATACATACAAACGATTTGTAAATCTTCCCATATGATGGGAATATGGCCACTCATTTTTCTAAAGAGGCCTTTAAACTTCTCTCTTCTTAGAGAAACAGAAAATACTTTCAGCTGAATGTCATGTTTTGCAAAAAACGAAGTTTGTAGGCACAGAATATCTAGAAGTTTTTTTTAAAACAAGCCTTTGTGTGATGACACACGTGTCCTCCTAAGAGCGCTGCCGCAGGAATGCTTTGCTGAGAGGAATTAATTTCTGGTAGGATAATCAAAATCGGACGAATACAGATTAAAACCTATGGCTAATCAAAGGAATCCACTCTTACTTTTCCATCCATTGCTTAGAGTTAGTTAATGAGCGTTAAGAAAAAAAAAATCGGGACTTATTTCTGAAAACATAGTCACAGTTAAATCTCTCTAAAGTCGCTAAAAGATCTCAGTTGATAATAGAGGGGATAGAGGGTGATCTTAGTTACTTATAATAATCTCCTTCCTTCACAGCTCAGAAGTCTTGGAAGACACGGGGGTAAAATGATAGTAAAAGCAAGATCCTTAATCGAATTTGATTTTCATGAGCAAATGAAAGGTTAATTTGGAGCAGTACTGTCACCGCTGTTTTCTTCTATAATTTCTAAAACATCAAGTATTGAGATAAAATTCCTGAGTCCGTTTTAAAGACACTTTGTATTTCAGGATATTCATATGTTTCTAATGGAACTAAGCAGCTTTACGAGCAGGGTTCGCAGGGCATCTTAACTCTCTCCCTCCCACTGCGTGCTGGGGGGGCCCGAGATAATTAAAAAATAAGAAGAATTCGTAAAAGAAAATGCAGAAAGGGTAAACGCCAGGAAGACTTTCGTAGGGCTTAATCCTGCATTTCTCTTAGGTATAAAAGTGACCGCAAAACCCTCATGCGCACATTAGATACAGATCTACCTATTCCAGTGAACTCTAACGTTTAAACTGCCGTCTACTATAAACAAGGTGTGCTCGAAAATAACGTAACTGCTTTCATCTGAAGTGTAGGACATGGGCTAATGTTTATGGAGAGAGTTCTTAAAAGATCCCTTCACCCTGTATTATTTTTATTTTTCGGTTCTAGAAAGCACGCTGGAGGTATTTCCAGTGATAAACTTAAAAGGGGAATGATCCTGACTTCTGTCTCACGGACAAGGTCTCTTTTCTGTTGTTTTGTTTTATATTTTTTTCTGTAATATTTTCGTAAGCGTATTTCCAGGGGCATGAGATAAATTTCTGTTTATATTTGGCGGAGGAAAGCAATAGAAGTCTGTCGTTACATGTCGGTGGGTAGCAGAAAATATTTTACCAAACTGTCGTGTAAATACACCGATGAACGGGAGCCCTTGCAGGCTCTGTCAGCCGCAGACTGCTTGAACGCAGTGATGAAGTCCCACCTACAATTTAAATTAATTTTGTCTTGCCATGCAAACTGAGACGGATTCCTTCACAATCAAGTCTGCCCGCTCACACAAAGGGAGCCGAGAACATTTTTATTTCTCTCTTAGTAAATTCTTATAAGCGAGGAGGCCGGGCTGTCTGTGCAGATATCCACTGCAGTAGTTTTATCAGGTCAGATACATTTTCCAGTTAAAAATGTTCTAGTATGAACATGTAGCAGCAATAAATAACAAAACGTTACTCAAGTGTAATATTCCTTGATATTGTTAGGCTGTCCTCCGATTTTCACGGTTTCACGTTTTAAGTCTAAAATTCCTTTCTCGCCATATTTATCTGCGGGTCACAATTTTGAAAAAGAAAATAAACCCAGGGTACAGTGAGCTGTAATGGCACATCCTCTCTATTTCTGCTGGGAGCTTGTAATAATTGCTACCACATGATCACGTGGTGTATTGTTGCAGCCTGATTACAATTAAACTTATCCCTCCACCTTTTTCATTACCAAAAAAAAAAAAAAACCCAAAAAACCCAAAAAACACCACCAACAAAAAAAAGTTCTTCCTGAGCTTCAGGCCCACTTTGTGCTGTTTTATTTCCCTTTGAAAAGCTGGCGGAGAGAAGCTGAAGTCGCTCTTTCCTTAACAATGCGAGAGAAATCGTTTCCACAAAGCCCTTCTCACCATAACATTCCTGTAATAGCGTGACATTTGCGTAGCGTCCTATTAGGAGTGCTCAGTAGCAGAAGTGGACGTTGCTCTTGTCTGCAGGAGTAGCAGGGACTTTATTTTTTGATGTTGGCTCCAAAGCCGTATCTCCACCTAGGGAAACAATGAGGCTCTCAGTGCTAAAGGCGACTGTGCGCGGTATCTGGAGAAAGAAAGGGAGGAAAAAAAATCATACAGGAAATATTGGACATGTTTGCCTTTACTGGAGGACAGCTGTTTGAGTACGTTCTCCAAGAGGGTTTTTCGGTTCCCTTTTCAGAAGTGGTTTCAGTGATTAAAACATTGACTTGATGGAGGCAGTTTATCTCTAATGTCTGGGTCTGTCTAACAGCTCTTTTTCCTCACTTTTCCAGCCCTTTGCTCAGATGAGGCTGTACATTCCCGAGGATAAAACCGCGGCTATCTTTAGACATAATCCTCCAAGATATGGGGACTCACCACACTGGCGGGAGTGGAGGGTGACTTTTGAGGAGACTCTAGCTGGAAGTTACCTGAGCCATGAGTAGAGGTCTTCCCGTCTTTCCCGCGGAAAATAAAATAAAATAAAATAAAATAGTCATGCCGGATCTTCTGCACTTCTATCAAAAGCGGTGGAAACGGGGGCAAAACCGGCAGCCTTTCCTCCTGGCCGCTAGCAGAGAGCCCCTTTTAGGCATCACCCCCGGCTGCAAGGGCTCCTCCAGCAGGCTGGGTCCCTGCGGGGCCGGCGCGGCGCTCCCGTCCCGCCGCTCGGCGCGTTCCGGTCCCGGTCCCGCCGCCGGCTCCGCGCCGGCCCCGCGCTCCCGGCTCGCCCCGGCCTCCGCCGGCGCCGGCCCGAGGCAGGTTTGCCCCTGGCAGCGAGCGCAGGCACTGCGAGGCTCGGCGGCGGGCTGGGTCGCAGACGGGGCAAGGCCGCCCCAGACACCTGGAGCTCCCCGCCCGCCGGCGCCCCCGCTCGGCTGGCCTTGAGGGGCGCTGGGCGCAAGGCCCCGAGGCCAAGGCTGGGCCTTTGGTGCCCGCCTGGGGCCGGGGTCGCGGCTGCCAGACCCGGCTCGGGGCCGCGGCTCCTGCAAAGCACCTGCACCACGTTACCTGGCTGAGCGCGCCGCGTCCTGCCAACAGGTCGCCTGAGACCCTCCTGGTGCCCGCCCCGCGTGTGGGTCCGGCTGCTTTCCGCGGCTTTCCATCTCTGAGATATGCTCTCTGCTGTCTGGAACTCCCTTATTTTCCCCTGGCCCTTTTCATGTATCTCTTTCTCTCACCCTCCCTTTCTGCTCCCTTCGCTCCCCCGGGAGCAGCCCATGTTGAGTGCAACACTTAACACTGCCACTGGAGAAAAATACACGCGGGAGATGGGGCGGTTGTGCCGGCGGCGCGGGACCACCGAGGGTGCGGGCCGGGGAGCGCTGCCCGCAGCGCGGCGGGGAGGCGCGCACCGGCGCCCAGCAAGCGCGCACGGCGGCGGCCGCGGCGGCCGCGGTGGAGCGCAGCCTCGGCGGGTCCCTTGTCCCCTTGCCTTGTCCCTGCGGTGTGTGCGTGTGCGTGGCCGCAGACGTGCCTCTCGCCTTTCGACGCGTTACGTTCACCCCTCCGCTGGAAAAGCCATGCTGGAGCGAGGAGGAGAGCGGGGCGCCGCAGCAGGGCCCCCCCGGGTCCCTGGCGAGTGCCCTCGCGCGCGGGTGTCCCCGCAGGGGCAGCGGGCGGAGCGCTGTCCGTGGGGAGTAACGCGCCATCTGCACGGGTCTGCGATCGCTTTCGGGGCCAGCTGGCTCTGGCTCCGTCCTTAGCAGTATTTAAATGCTCTTCGTTTATGTTGTGGGTGCTCCCTGTATCAACCGCCTCCCAGCAGAAAGTTACTCGATACCGTGATATGATGCCCTGCTCTCCAATTAGCTTTACATTTCACCGCGCACATGCATTTCTGTTCAATTTTTATTCAGTAACAACTAGTAAAGCCAGGATCTAGAAAATGCTTTCTAGAGCCTAGAGTACATTTCTCAGGTGTATATATTACATAGTGTCTTTAATAACAAGAGACATTTGCTACTCTTCGTGTTAGACGGAACTAGTCTTTCTATACATACCGTGAACACATTATCTAAAAAGTAATTATACAGCGTTTTTCTTTACAAATAACACCAGCCGAATGCAGACTAGCTGATAACTTGCATCCCTGAGTAAGTATATTACTCC
The DNA here is from genome assembly GCF_003343035.1 of Apteryx rowi. NCBI lineage: Eukaryota > Metazoa > Chordata > Aves > Apterygiformes > Apterygidae > Apteryx > Apteryx rowi. Next base: position 140,281 of record NW_020451117.1, on the reverse strand, counting down.
CTTTATTTTTGCTGAATCGTTAAATTTTCCAAAGCTTATTGTATTTCATGTCTTCTTCAGATAAGCGGTTACATATGTGGCCCTGTTGAAGGCTAAATCCGATTCTTAAATATGCGACAGCTGACTGTACTTCCAAGCTGTTGTTTACTCTGGAATCGACTTAAAGCACTGCGTTTGAGACACAGAGTTCATCAATAAAATCGGTAGCAGAGCCAGTCCTTAATTAACCTGCACACAGCACACTCAATCAGTTCCCATCTGACCACACCTATGCAGTATTGCTTACAGCTTTATTTGTCTTGAGTTAAGACTTGTAATCTAGGGTAGRGACTTTTTCTGCCTGAATGCACTGGATCCCGTTTTGGTTGGGGTCTTTGATGATGGCGATCACCCAAATGACATGCGTCGCCCTGGCCCCTAGATTCACGCTCGGGCGGGCGCTGGGCGCAGAGACGCGCAAACAATGGGCCAGACTCTCACTGTCTCCAGGGGAAGGGTGACGGAGAGAGGCGGCCCGAGGCCGGCAAAAGCAGCCCTCGGGCAGCTCTGGAAGTCTTCGGAGAGATACCCACGGAGAAGGAGTGAAGGTCGTGCCAAGTGGTTAGCGTGGAGCCGAGGGCATATGCCAAGGTTCCCACGCTCTGAAGACAATTCGGAATGTCCCAGGGGCCAAAGTATATTTAGTCCAACTATGTCACAGAGAAAAGGGAGTGGTTTCATAGCAACCTCTGTGACATGTAAAATAATGAGAAGCTAAACAATAAAGGTTAGTCTCTAGTCAAGCGTGCCCCCTAGTCTTTTAGCACAGATACCTAAAGGAAGAAATTCCGCAGTCTCCTTGCACGCAACTCGAGGCGGCTTTCCTGCAGATTTAACTGCCGTTGTGCCAGCAACTGAATATCCTTGCTCCGAGCCACTTCCTTCCCATTGTGAGGAAGATACTTGCTGCCTGCCAGTAATTACCAATTGTCATCCACTTTCACAAAACCATATTTCTTTGCGATTTCTCTTGCCGAGCTTGGGGACTATGTCAAATCATGTCATCTCCTGGCGCAGCCCGCTGCCACCACCCCCCCCCCAAAAAAAAAGTAAAAATAAAAGAAAAAACAGCTGGGTGTAACATAGAGCTACATCTCGTCGGTCATGTTGCAAAGGAAACATAAAGGCTGGTGTGCCTTTGCTCAGCAGAAGTATCTGTATCCGCCGGACATGAGTTCTCGCCGTTCTCAGTCGAGGAACTCTACCTGGGAACGTTTGGACATGCCGTTTGGGCCACGGTGCGGTATGAAACCCGCGTGCGCGGCCATAAGGCGTTAACAAGACTGAGTTGGTCAGGCCAGAGGTGTAGGGGCCACCTGATGCTAGTACAGGGCTGGGAAGAGCCCCAGAAGGAGCTGGAGAGCGTCTCTCGGAGTGCGGACCGGCGGAGCCCACCTGCCGCTCGGGGAACTCTTTGCTCCCGGTGCTATAACCCGCCAGGAAGTTTTACCCACAAGGAATAATTCCCGCATGAGATGATGAAGGCACGAACAGACACGTCACCACCACTTTGCGTGATGGAAATATTTGGCAAATAAAGGAGAGGGAGCTTGGCTGAACAATAAATTTTATCGGGAGGTAGGAGGGAGAGTGTTTCCGGGTCTGTAAGTATCTTAGGGTTCACTAAAAGAAAGGTCAGAAGTGTGTGCTGAAGTTCCTCTGAAGTTTGGACCCTACTTAAAGAAGCAACCGTCATTTCGTAATTAAGCAACCGTCATTTCATAATTTACTTTCACTCGAGCTCTCGTCTTCGGTGGGAGGGCAAGACCACAGCGAAATAAAAAAATTATTTACCAGTTTAGATGGGAAGAAGATATTATGTATGCAATTACTCTACTGAGACAATTAAGATGAATGTTGCGTTTATAGGGAGGGGAGAGATATGATGGATTGTACTAATTTTTAACAATAACTACAGGATCGAAACCTTAAAAACTGTGAGCAAGAAAGACTCAGCGAACATGAAAGTTGCCTGTATATAAAAAGAGAATCCCATATAATTCCGCAGCAGAAATCAGTTAGCAAGTATCTTCTGCCCGTTTGCAAACATCAAATGTTCCTGCCATATGCCCATTCTTATTTGTATACCAGCTCAGAAACCTGAAACGTATATATGTGATATTAAAAAAGAACATGAAAGTTCTTCTCAGAGATCTGTGAGAGGGGAACGTAGGTATGAAGTGGGGGATAAAGGAAGTGAAAAACAAGTGATGCTTTTGCCAGAAACTTTTATATTGAACAACACAACTGAAGCTTTTATCATGGTATGAAATTTACAGCCTAATAATTCAAACCTGTATGCTCATAGCAAGATGCCCCAGCTCCTATCTGAGTACCCAAAAGATACGGTTTTGCTACGAGGTGAGTAGCATCCAAGCAAGCCAGGGAAATCACTGGGGACTGCAGCTGACAGGCAGCTTGAGGGAGGCGGGAGAGGAAGAGGAAGGACTAGACGACGGCGATTTAGTACCCGAAGTGGATTCCGATACCTGGGGTGGAAATAAAAATGTGGCCTCTAAGGAAATCACTGAGGAAACTGAAATACAGGGAATACCTTCACTGGAAAAAAAGAAACAGAGTCGGAGAAAGATGTGCGGGCTGTAAGACCTCGAAGCCCCCCCTCCCCCCCCGGCATCCTCATCATTTGGGCAGGTGTCGCCACCTTCCCACGTATCAGTGGCTGCACGATTAGGTACCAGGTAAGAAGCTGGAAGTGCTCTGAACTCCTTGAGAAAAGGAGGATGGGATGGGGGGACACCAGCCTGCTTCACCAAGTTTAGCAAAAAAATACCCCCCGCCCCAACTTCTTAGGGAATAGGAGTAATTCTGGGGTCACTGGGTCTCGCTGCAGCTTGGAAAACGTCTTTCGCTCCCCAGAATTGGCCACCTGCTTGGCGGGGGCAGCCTGGGGTCCCCTCCATCACGGGAGGGTGCGTAGCTCAGGTGGCAAAGCCTGTTTCAGAGCTCAAGGMCAACGCCTCCCCCTCCCCTCCTCCCTCCTTCCCGGGATACTCCGTCCTCTTCCCGCAACTGGCGGGGTGAACGAAGACGTGGGTTTCTGCCGCGGGACCGGGGCCGCCAGGAGCCGTGCGACGCAGAGACACCGCTGCCTTCTCCCAGCCCGTTCCCGGCGCGATGTGTAACAAAAACAAACAAACAAACAAAAAGCAGCAGAAAGATTTCGGGCAGCCTCGGATCGCCGTGCCGCCGCCGGGAGCAGCCCCCGGCGTGCCCTCGCTTGCCCGGGTGCCTCTGCGGAGCCGGGAAGCGCTCCCGTCCGTTATTACCGATAGCGATCAGACCTTTGCAAGGGTAAACGGGGGCCGGCGGCCGGCGGGGGGAGGGGGCTGCCTTGCCTGCGCTGCGAGCACCGCCCGCGGCACACGGAGCGCGGCACCGGGCGGAGAAGCACGCCGAGCCGCGGGCAGAGGCGCCGCCGCCCGCCTGCACCTCGCCGGGGCCAGGCCCGGGGCCGGGGCCGGGGCCGGGGCCGGGGCCGGGGCCGGGGCCGGGGCGCTCCGGGCCGGGCCGGGCCCGGCAGCTCCCGGCGGCGGCGCCCCGCGCAGCGCAGTGCAGCGCGGCGGCCCCGCGGGCGGCAGCGGCGGCAGCGCGGAGCAGGCGGCAGGAGCCGAGGACGGGAGCGGTGCGTCCGACGAGCCGGGTAAGCGCCGTGCCGCCGGGTGGAGGAGGGCGAGCTGCAATGGCGAGGATTTCCCACTAGATGTCTGCACAGATAATGATAACTGAAGGCTCTGTCCTTCCCCGGGTGTATCCCCGAGAGTCCGACCTTGCCGCCTCTTTGAAGTCTGCCATCCCCTGTAGGATTAAATCCCTTTTCCCCTTCCATCCTGCATTTTTTTATTTGTTTCCTTTTTCTTTAAAGAGAGTTCTGAAGTTTAGGCTAGGGTAAAATACGGATCTCTCCACAGAGAAAGCTCTCTGGTGTACAACTCATGCTGTTGGAATCCTTTTACTACCTTTGATGTGTTTAAATAACACGGTAAAGCTGTGCACACACCTCGGATTAAACTTTAATCATCCGAAGTCAAGGACGTCCAGGTGGTAAACGACTTTACTTTGACATTTCTCCTTTAGAACAATATATGATCCCAGTCGCAGGTCGGAGAGACGTTCCCAGTCCCCTGAGTCTTAGAAGGGCAAATATGCTTTTACCAACAGAGATTAGAAACTCGTCGCTCCTGTTACCTTATTAAAAAAAAAAAAAAAAATCAAGGCTCGCAGGATTCTAGTTCACCATATCATGCACCTATGGACTTCCTAGAGGACTGGGAAAATGTTCCTCACTGTTAAGCACCGTGCTGCCTCTCTAGGGACGTGTTTGTATAATGAACCATACATAAAACTAGACATGTTTTGTGTATGAAGGGGCCAAGATATCCCTGTAGAAAACGTATGTGTACATACACATACACACAAACACATGAACACAATTTTAAAAATTAAATTTGCCAAGGTTTCCTTTCGAGYTCAGCTAACGATTCTGTATGTTTGAATGTTTCCTTGTTAAGACGCCCTTTCTTTCGAAAATTATGTTGTTGTTGATTGCTTAAAAAAAATCCCCTACAGAATTTCTCCCTGGTCCCAGTGCGGTGTGGGCATCTCGTGAGAGCCCAAAGAGAGCTTGGTTCCTCACGAACAAAAAAACCCCAAACAAATAATATAAGTATGCTAAGAGAAATCTGAAACTCTTTATTTGATACGCTGCTAGCACCTTGTTTTAAATTAGACATCTTTGGGTTAACACGTACAAGCGAGGGGGATCTGTGGGTCTTTTTATTGCCAATCAATCTGTGACAAGTAATTTTTTGCCTTGATTTTTACCAATGGATCCCTTCTCAGCCTCGGCTTAATGCTTTACTTGGAAGCTGTGGAGCGCAGGGAGCTAAAGCCAAGCCTTTCGCATGGAGTTTTAGGTCCTGGACACAGTTATAAGAAAGGCCTAACCATCGGAAATCCCACGCTTCTTTTTCATTCCTTTTCATCCCCGGTTTGATCCACTGGGGCTTCACACCCTCCCCGAAGGAAATTAAAACAATTATTAAACATTAGATAAATTTTAAAGGAAACTAGCAGGAGGGAGATGGGCTCGGGCAGACTGTTTTAAGGAGCCGGCTAGAAAAAGGTCCAGGTAGCGCAGGTCTCCCAGGGGATGGGGTGAGATTTCGCCTCCCCTCGGGAGTGGGGCCAAGTTGAATTGCTCGGGAACAAAGTTCTTGCAACCCGATGACCTCTGTAGCGCGGAGAGCAAGGGGATGAACGGGCAGGCGGCCGCGGGGGCACGGCGAGCAGAGACAGGCAAGGGCATCGTTATGGTCCTCCTGGGGTCTGCCCCAGCCCCTGACTGCGGGGTGCCACCGCTGCCTGCGGGAGGGGCGGCAGAACAGAGTGGGGCTCGCCGTGGGGAAGGGCAGTGCTGCGGGCGCAGGGAGCTGAAGCTCTCCACGGACCCTGCGAAAGGCCTCGGACTTTGCCTTGGTCATTTCAACAAGTCTGGAGGCGTTAAGAAATAAGCATCTTTGCAAAGTTTCTTGTGATAGCGCTGCAAATTGCAGGAGTAAAAAGCGCTGCTCTCTTCTCCCTCCCCAGGCATTTGTTGCACCTAAGTGTGTCACTTAGCTGGGCTGTAAGAGGCGGCGTTATTGCGTTATGTATTGTTGCTATTTAGCGGAGATAAATCTGAGCTAGGAGACACGGTCGCCATAATCGCAGCTCACTAAAAGACAAAAGACTGTTCATTTATTTCTACACAGTCTCGAGAAAACTTTCTCTAAAATACCCAAATCCGATTATTTAACTGTCCGTTCTGTCCTCCGCTTCTAATTATGAACTCAAGATGTTTCATGTTGGAAAAATACATGAGTTGTTTTATACCCGGACAGAGCCTTTACTTGTGAAACTCACTTCTAAAAAAATTAAATCTGGAAATAATTAACTCGTACAGTTGAGAACATTATGTTGCTTATACTGTAAACGTGTCCCTACACCTTTACAAGACGTTACAGAGGACTTACTCAACTAATTGAAACTGTTATATAGCAGCGTTATGTATTCAACATACTCGTTACATTTCATCTTTATGGACTTAGGGTTTTATTCCTTTCACAGTCTTGTGATTTTTTTTTTCAGCAGCCGGTTGCTTAATCTGCAAGAAGGAGAGACACTCGAACGCTTACGAAAAGAGAAGCAGTTCAGTGTTATTTTCTCTGTGGCAGGGTGAGATGGATCACACCAGCACGGGCGGAGGATTTGGAAAGGAGCTAGCTCAGAAAATATCAGCCGCAGCAGAGCCCAAACACTTCTTCCCCATCCCAACACCCCTGGAGAAATGCATGTATGTGTACTGGCTGGTTTCTATGCTAACTCGCTAGGGTGGCGGGATGTCTTGCTTTCCAAAAAATAAATAATAATAATAATAAAAGCGACTTAAGGAGCCGCATCCTTAAGCTGGGGAAGGCGGGTGGGCAGGAAGCGAGGGGCACCCATCCTGCTGCGGAGCGGAGCGGCGTGGGGTGGCCCCGGAGAGGGACTGAGGGGCGCCCTGTGGGCCGCCCACGGGGATGGCCCTCGTGCGGGTCCTGGGAGCCTGTACGGCGGTGCAGAGCGTGTGTGTGTTTGTGAGAGAGGGAGAGTTCGTGTATGAGTGTGCACCCACGAAAAGCTGCGGGAATCCCTGCCGCGGCTTCCCACACGCGACCCTTCCCCGTGCCCCATCCTCCCCGCCGCTCTGGCACGTCCCTTTCCTAGCCGAGGCGACTGGCTTTCGCAGACAATTTGCCGTTCATGGCAGTAGCCAGCGAGCCCACAATGAACTGTTTTCACGGCCCCCACCAGTGTTATGCCTTGAGGAGCTGATGGAGACTTTTGTTCCGTCCGGAATAATTAGCACTCACATAGGTTGATACAAACGCCTGATTCACGGGGCAGCCGGAATAAGGACCAGGATGTGGGCTGCAGTCTAGGCTCTGATTTGTGCTGAGGACACAGTCCTGCAGTTATTATGTTATGTTATTTTCAATGCAGAGGGCAGGGACTACTTCAGATGAGTAAATTCGTCTCCCGCAGAGATCGCCTCGAAATTTTTTTACCCGACTGATATTTCCAGGCAGGACCTGACATGTCAGAAGGAAAGGCAAACTGGAGAAGGGAAATCTAATAGCCAGAAGGGTTACTTCTAGGAAGGAGATGTGCGATACACTGACGCTCACATGTAAAAGCCAATATGCGCGTACACGCACAGATGTGTTGGTGTGCGTGTTTGAAAACACGTTTTATGAACAAATGTTTCCAGAGGTCTGGAAGAGAGATGCCAGTGCGGCAATGCTGCAGTTTCAGCTATGCCCGGAGCATGGCTTTTCTCCCAGAAATCAAGCTGTATCCCTCCCTTTCCTTTCCCTCCGCTGTCAGCACAGGACGGCCCCAGCGAGCCGGAGATAAAGCTGCGTCTACAGACGCGTTCAGGTCTCTAATCCTGTTTATTTACAGTGCGGTGCCGTGGCGACGGGCGGAGGCGGGAGCAGAGGGGGCTGGTAAGGATCAATGGACAGTGCCGCAGAGGAGCCCGGCGGCACCGCGGTCGCGGCACCGCGGCTGCGGCGGCGCTGCCGGCGGGAGACCTG